>NC_092258.1:14475686-14615686 GCF_036320965.1 Panulirus ornatus | reverse complement strand
TCCTTGTATTTTCACTTTCTAAAAGGGAAAGCAGAAGAAGGAGTCATTTGGGGAGTGCTTATACTCCTCGAAGGCTCATATTGGGGTGTCTAAATGTGTGTGGATGCAACCAAGATGAGAAAAAGGGAGAGTTAGGCAGTACGTTTGAGGAAAGAAACCTGGATGTTTTGGCTCTGAATGAAACGAACCTTAAGGGTAAAGGGGAAGAGTGGTTTGGGAATGTCTTGGGAGTAAAGTCAGGGGTTAGTGAGAGGACAAGAGCAAAGGAAATAGTACCACTACTCCTGAAGCAGTTGTAGGAGTATGTGAAAGAGTGTAAGAAAGTAAACTGTAGACTGATATGGGTAAAACTGAAAGTGTCTATGCACCTGGTCATAAGAAGAAAGATCATGAGAGGCAAGTGTTTTGGGAGCAGCTGAGTGAGTGTGTTAGCAGCTTTGATGCACGAGACCAGGTTATAGTGATGGGTGATTTGAATGCAGAGGTGAGTAGTGTGGCAGTTGAGGGTATAACTGGTGTACATGGGGTGTTCAGTGTTGTAAATGGAAATTGTGAAGAGCTTGTAGATTTGTGTTCTGAAAAAGAACTAGTAATTGGGAATACCTGGTTTAAGAAGAGAGATATACATAAGTATACGTATGTAAGAGGAGAGATGGCCAGAGAGCGCGATTGGATTACATGTTAATTGATAGGCTCGTTAAAGAGAGACTTTTGGATGTTAATGTGCTGAGAGGGCAACTGGAGGGATGTCTGATCATTATCTTGTGGAGGCGAAGATAAAGATTTGTAGAGGCTTTCAGAAAAGAAGAGAGAATGTTGGGGTGAAGAGAGTAGTGAGAGTAAATGAGCTTGGAAAGGAGACTTGTGAGAGGAAGTACCGGGAGAGATTGAGTGCAAAATGGAAAAGGTAGAGCAGAGCAAAGATGAAACCCGGCAAGGCGGCGGGTTTGGATCGTATTGCAGTGGAATTTATTAGAAAAGGGGTGACTGTGATATTGACTGTTTGGTAAGGATATTCATTGTATGCACGGTTCATGGTGAAGTACCTGAGGATCGGCGGAATGCATGCATAGTGCCATTGTACAAAGGCAAAGAGGATTAACGTGAGTGTTCACATTACAGAGGTATAAGTTTGTTGAGTATTCCTTGGAAATTATATGGGAGGGTATTGATTGAGAGGGTAAAGGCATGTATAGTGCATCAGATTTGGGGAGAGCAGTGTGGTTTCAGAAGTGGTAGAGGATGTGTTTGCCTTGAAGAATGTATGTGAGAAATACTTAGAAAAACAGATGGATTTGTAAGTAGCATTTATGGGTCTGGAGATGGCATATGATAGAGTTGATAGAGATGCTTTGTGGAAGGTATTAAGAGTATATGGTGTGGAAGGGAAGTTGCTATAAGCAGTGAAAAGGCATGAGTACGAGTAGGAAGAGAGGAAAGTGATTGGTTCTCAGTGAATGTAGGTTTGCGGCAGGGGTGCGTGATGTCACCATGACTGTTTAATTTGTTTATGGATGGGGCTGTTAGGGAGGTGAATGCAAGACTTTTGGGGAGAGGGGCAAGTATGCAGTCTGTCGTGGATGAGAGAGCTTGGGAAGTGAATAGGTTGTTCGTTGATGATACAGCGCTAGTGGCTGATTTGGATGAGAAGCTGCAGAAGTTGTTGACAGAGTTTGGTAAAGTGTGTGAAAGAAGAAAGCTGAGAGTATATGTGAATAAGAGCAAGGTTATTAGGTTCAGTCGAGTTGAGGGACAAGTAGATTGCGAGGTAAGTTTGAATGGAGAAAAACTGGAGGAAGTGAAGTGTTTTAGATATCTGGGAGTGGATTTGGCAGCGGATGGAACCATGGAAGCGAAAGTGAGTCACAGGGTGAGGGAGGGGGAGAAGGTTCAGGAAGCGTTGAAGAATGTGTGGAAAGTGAAAACGTTATCTCAGAGAGAAAGAATGGGTATGTTTGAAGAAATAGTGGTTCCAACAATGTTACATGGTTGTGAGGCATGGGTTATAGATAGGGTTGTGCGGAGAAGGGTGGATGTGTTGGAAATGAGATGTTTGAGGACAGTGTGTGGTGTGAGGAGGTTTGATCAAGTAAGTAATGAAATGGTAAGGGAGATGTGTGGTAATAAAAAGAGTGTGGTTGAGAGAGCAGAAGAAGGTGTATTGAAATGATTTGGTCACATGGAGAAAATGAGTGAGGAAAGATTGACAAAGAGGTTATATGTGTCAAAGGTGGAGGGGACGAGAAGTGGGAGACCAAATTGGAGGTGGATGGATGGAGTGAAAAAGATTTTGAGCGATCGGGGCCTGAACATGCAAGAGTATGAAAGGCGTGCAAGGAATAGAGTGAATTAGAGCGATGTGATATACCGGGGTCGACGTGCTGTCAGTGGATTGAGCCAGGGCATGTGAAGCGTCTGGGGGTAACCATGGAAAGTTTTGTGGGGCCTGGATGTGGAAAAGGAGCTGTGATTTCGGTGCATTACACATAACAACTAGAAACTGAATGTGAACGAATGTGGCCTTTGTTGTCTTTTCCTAGCGTTACCTCGCGCGCGCGCGGGGGGATGGGGTACCATTTTATGTGTGGCGCGTTGGCGACGAGATGGATGAAGGCAGCATGTATGAATATGTACAAGTGTATATATGTATATGTCTGTGTATGTATATGTATGTATACGTTGAAATGTATAGGTATGTACAAGTGCGTATCTGGGCATTTATGTATATACATGTGTATGTGGGTGGGTTAGGCCATTTTTTTGACTATTTCCTTGCGCTGCCTCGCAAACGCGGGAGACAGCGACACAGAATAATAATAGAATATAATAATAATAATAAGAAAATAAAAAAATAATGATAATAATAATAATAATAATAATAATAATAATATAATAATAATAATATTAATAATAATAATAATAATAATAATATCCCTGGGGATAGGGGAGAAAGAATACTTCCCACGTATACCCTGCGTGTCGTAGAAGGCGACTAAAAGGGGAGGGAGCGGGGGGCTGGAAATCCTCCCCTCTCACTTTTTTTTTTTTTTTTAATTTTCCAAAAGAGGGAACAGAGAAGGGGCCCAGGTGAGGATATTCCCTCAAGGGCCCAGTCCTCTGTTCTCAACGCTACCTCGCTAATGCGGGAAATGGCGAATAGTATGAAAGAAAAGAAAGAATAATGATAATAATAATAATGGTAATAATCATGATAATGCTATTATTATTAGTATTATTATTATTATTATTATTATTATTATTATTATTATTATTATTATTATAACAACAATACTTTTTGTATACATAATTGTTGTTCCCACCTCAGCAAGGTAGGGTAAGTAAAATAAGAACAACTGCCCCATTTGCCATATTCACTCCCTAGCTGCCATCCAGATCCAGGTCCCAGAGACTATACTATGGTTTGCCTAAACCGCTCCCTATATCCTGTCCCAGCCTCATGACAGCTCGTCGCCCTCCATATACCACATCAGTCTAATTAATTCTCTTCCGTGCACACCTCTCACCTCCCGAGTGCCTCAGAGTCTCTTTCACACCCTCCTTCCATCTCGATTTTCTTCTCCCCCTTGTACACGTAGATCCTTTTAGTCAGTTTTTCTTCTTTCATCGTCTCCATCAGTGCGAACCATTTCAGCACGCTATGGTGGGCCCTCTCAACCAGACTCTGCTGACTGTTATACCTCACACACAGTGTCATTTCTTACACGATCAACTCCCCTCATTACCACGTGTTGTCATCAGTCATTTCATGTCTTACATGTCCATTCTTTCCCTTTCTTTTGCGTTCTAGACCCAAGACCCACATCCATACAACACTCTCTGGACTTATTACCTTCACACACATCCATCTCTGTCCTAACAGACGCTGGTCGCTCCTTCGACATGTTCCTCTGTGTACCCAGGACCATTGCCCCCCCCCCCCCCTCCCACCCTCAGATGCACTTCATCCTCATATTCTCCCAACTTTCTCTTTTGACACACTTTCCCCAAACTCTGTCACCAGTTTCTGTAGTTTCTCTCTGGATTTTCTCTGTGGAGTCTGCCAACAGAGCTATGCCTCTGCAAACAGTAGTTGATTCACCTTCCATGAGTCTCCAGCGTACAGACTTACTCCTCACTCTAAAGCCATTCCAGCCATCTCCCGCATCATCCCGTCCAAAACCTGCTTAAACAATATGGCGACATCAGCACCCTCGGCAGGGAAGTAGTAACTGGACAGTAGAGAGCATGGAGATAATGATGGTGATTCTAGAGCCAATAAAAGGGGACTGAAGTTCCTCTCAACCAACTAGGAAGACATGTGAGCCTAATGTAGGAATTCTGGTTGAGGAAATAGACCTAGCGTTTTCATTATACGTAAGACAGACCGATCTTACTGTTGGTCTGCTTTTAAATAATGGAGGACATCAAGACTGGGATTTCTATGCAAGGAGGACAACGTTATAGGTGCATTTGATGACATTGTCACCCGACACTTTTGGGGAAACGGAGTTCAGCGCACAGACAGATCAGAGGAGATTCTCGGCACGTAGACGATTCTCACCAATAAGTTCAGAGAAAGCCGTAGAAAGCGAGTTGTGTCAGAGGTGCTATTGATATATGATGATGTAGATTCACGTACTCTGAGTAGAATCATTGGTAGTCGAGCTGAGCCTCTCAGAAGGAGGGAAGAAAAGTGCTATATGTCGATCTATGTAGTGACTCTAGACGCCCTTGTGGAAGAGGCGGCCTCCATCTGAGCATGATAGGAGAGACCGCTTGACCACAGTTCTGGACGAGACTGTTATGCATATGTAAGACAGAGACATAGCCAGGTTACCTCAACACAACACAATGTTAAGGGGAAACCAACGCAGGAAATGACGGTACGCGGGAACACCGCAGTATCAACCAGCGGTTGCGGGTCCGCTCAGACACAGGTCCAAGTAAACAGGAAACCCCATCCCTCCGCGCCCCTCAGACCAAGCGGTGGGCGGCTAAACCACACCAGTAAGACTAATACCTACCAGTAGGGCTAATACCTACCAGTAGGGCTAATACCAACCAGTAGGGCTAATACGTATCAGTAGGGCTAATACCTGCCAGTAGGGCTAATACCTACCAGTAGGGCTAATACCTACCAGTAGGGATAATACCTACCAGTAGGGCTAATACCTACCAGTAGGGCTAATACCTACCAGTAGGGCTAATACCAACCAGTAGGGCTAATACCTACCAGTAGGGCTAATACCTACCAGTAGGGCTATTACCTACCAGTAGGGCTAATACCTACCAGTAGGGCTAATACCTACCAGTAGGGCTAATACCTACCAGTAGGGCTATTACCTACCAGTAGGGCTAATACCTACCAGTAGGTCTAATACCTACCAGTAGGGATAATACGTATCAGTAGGGCTAATACCAACCAGTAGGGCTAATACCTACCAGTAGGTCTAATACCTACCAGTAGGGATAATACGTATCAGTAGGGCTAATACCTACCAGTAGGGCTAATACCTACAAGTAGAGCTAATGCTTATAGATATGGATAAGCTTTACCAGTAGAACTAATCCTTACCCAACCTTAACACTAGGGCTAATCCTTACCAATCGTGGACATCCTTAGTAGCAGGGATAATATCTACCAGTAAGGCTAATCCTTACCAGCAGGACTAATCCTTACCGGTAGGGCCAATCCTTACCAGTAAAGCTAAATCTTTCCACTACGCTAATCCTTGTCAGTAGGGCTGATTCTTCCCAGTATGGTTAATACTTACCAGTATGGTTAATATTACCAGTATGGTTAATACTTACCAGTATGGTTAATACTTACCAGTATGGTTAATACTTACCAGTATGGTTAATACTACCCAGTATGGTTAATACTTACCAGTATGGTTAATACTTACCAGTATGGTTAATACTTACCAGTATGGTTAATACTTACCAGTATGGTTAATACTTACCAGTATGGTTAATACTTACCAGTATGGTTAATACTTACCAGTATGGTTAATACTTACCAGTATGGTTAATACTTACCAGTATGGTTAATACTTACCAGTATGGTTAATACTTACCAGTATGGTTAATACTTACCAGTATGGTTAATACTTACCAGTATGGTTAATACTTACCAGTATGGTTAATACTTACCAGTATGGTTAATACTTACCAGTATGGTTAATACTTACCAGTATGGTTAATACTTACCAGTATGGTTAACCAGTATGGTTAATACTTACCAGTATGGTTAATACTTACCAGTATGGTTAATACTTACCAGTATGGTTAATACTTACCAGTATGGTTAATACTTACCAGTATGGTTAATACTTACCAGTATGGTTAATACTTACCAGTATGGTTAATACTTACCAGTATGGTTAATACTTACCAGTATGGTTAATACTTACCAGTATGGTTAATACTTACCAGTATGGTTAATACTTACCAGTATGGTTAATACTTACCAGTATGGTTAATACTTACCAGTATGGTTAATACTTACCAGTATGGTTAATACTTACCAGTATGGTTAATACTTACCAGTATGGTTAATACTTACCAGTATGGTTAATACTTACCAGTATGGTTAATACTTACCAGTATGGTTAACCAGTATGGTTAATACTAACCAGTATGGTTAATACTTACCAGTATGGTTAATACTTACCAGTATGGTTAATACTTACCAGTATGGTTAATACTTACCAGTATGGTTAATACTTACCAGTATGGTTAATACTAACCAGTATGGTTAATACTAACCAGTATGGTTAATACTTACCAGTATGGTTAATACTAACCAGTATGGTTAATACTTACCAGTATGGTTAATACTTACCAGTATGGTTAATACTTACCGTTAGAGCTAATCCCAACCAGTATGGCTAATCCTTACTCGCACGCTAAGTCTTATCGCTAGGGTTAATCCTCACTAGTAGGGTTAATCCTCACTAGTAGGGTTAATCCTCACTAGTAGGGTTAATCCTCACTAGTAGGGTTAATCCTCACTAGTAGGGTTAATCCTCACTAGTAGGGTTAATCCTCACTAGTAGGGTTAATCCTCACTAGTAGGGTTAATCCTCACTAGTAGAGTTAATCCTCACTAGTAGAGTTAATCCTCACTAGTAGGGTTAATCCTCACTAGTAGGGTTAATCCTCACTAGTAGGGTTAATCCTCACTAGTAGGGTTAATCCTCACTAGTAGGGTTAATCCTCACTAGTAGAGTTAATCCTCACTAGTAGGGTTAATCCTCACTAGTAGGGTTAATCCTCACTAGTAGGGTTAATCCTCACTAGTAGGGTTAATCCTCACTAGTAGGGTTAATCCTCACTAGTAGGGTTAATCCTCACTAGTAGGGTTAATCCTCACTAGTAGGGTTAATCCTCACTAGTAGGGTTAATCCTCACTAGTAGGGTTAATCCTCACTAGTAGGGTTAATCCTCACTAGTAGGGTTAATCCTCACTAGTAGGGTTAATCCTCACTAGTAGGGTTAATCCTCACTAGTAGGGTTAATCCTCACTAGTAGGGTTAATCCTCACTAGTAGAGTTAATCCTCACTAGTAGGGTTAATCCTCACTAGTAGAGTTAATCCTCACTAGTAGGGTTAATCCTCACTAGTAGAGTTAATCCTCACTAGTAGGGTTAATCCTCACTAGTAGAGTTAATCCTCACTAGTAGGGTTAATCCTCACTAGTAGGGTTAATCCTCACTAGTAGAGTTAATCCTCAATAGTAGGGTTAATCCTCACTAGTAGGGTTAATCCTCACTAGTAGGGTTAATCCTCACCCGTAGGGTTAATCCTCACTAGTAGGGTTAATCCTCACTAGTAGAGTTAATCCTCACTAGTATGGTTAATCCTTACCAGTACGGTTAATCCCCACCGTTGGGGCAAACTTTTTCTAGTAAGGCTAAATCCTACCAGTACGCTAATCCTTATCAATAGTGTTAATCCTCAACAGTGGGATTAATCCTTACTAGGAGGGCGAGTCCTTATTAGTAAGGCTAATCCTTCCCACTAGGGATAGTCCTCATTAAAATCCCTAACCCTCAGTGGTAGGGTTAATCCCAACCAAAAAGGTTAATCCTCACTAGTTGGGCTAATCCTCACCAGTGGGGCTAATCCTTACTAAGCAGGGTTAATCCTCACTGGTCGAACCAATCCTCACCATGTGGGGCTAATCCTTACTAAGCAGGGTTAATCCTCACTGGTCGAACCAATCCTCACCAGTGGGGCTAATCCTTACTAAGCAGGGTTAATCCTCACTGGTCGGACCAATCCTCACCATGTGGGGCTAATCCTTACTAAGCAGGGTTAATCCTCACTGGTCGAACCAATCCTCACCAGTGGGGCTAATCCTTACTAAGCAGGGTTAATCCTCACTGGTCGGACTAATCCTCACCAGTGGGGCTAATCGTTATCAGTAATGATAATCATCAGAAGGGCTAATCCTGACCAAAAGATCTAATCTTCACTAATCCTCACCAGTGGGGTTAATCCTTACCGTAAGGCAAATCCTGAACAAGAAGACTAATCCTTATCCATTGAGGGTAATTCTTGTCAGTTGGAATAATCACCAGTAGAGATAATCCTCACCAGAAATCTGATCCTTATTAGTAGGGCTAATCCTCACCAGTATGTCTAATCCTTGCCATTAGGGCTAATCCTCAGCGGTAGGATTAATCCTCACCAGTAGGATTAATCCTTACCAATAGAGCTAATTCTCACTAGTAGGGCTAACCTCCACCTGTAAGGTTAATCTTCAACTTTTGTTCTTTCTTTCTTTCAAACTATTCGCCATTTCCCGCATTAGCAAGGTAGCGTTAAGAACAGAGGACTGGGCCTCTGAGGGAATATCCTCACCTGGCCCCCTTCTCTGTTCCTTCTTTTGGAAAATTAAAAAAAAAAAAAAAAAAAGGGGAGGATGTACAATTCCTAATTTAGCCGTGGTTAACTGTACACGTCGGGCTTGCTGAAGTTGAAATGTCTGATGCGAAGATAAATGATGGATGTAGGGGGACTGAAATGATGGATGTAGGGGGACTGAAATGATGGATGTTGGTGGACTGAAATGATGGATGTAGTAGGACATAAATGATGGATGTAGTGGGACTGAAATGATGGATGTAGGGGGACTGAAATGATGGATGTAGTGGGACTGAAATGATGGATGTAGGGGGACTGAAATGATGGATGTAGGGGGACTGAAATGATGGATGTAAGGGGACTGAAATGACGGATGCAGGGGGACTGAAATGATGGATATAGGGGGACTGAAATGATGGATGTAAGGGGACTGAAATGATGGATGCAGGGGGACTGAAATGATGGATGTAGGGGGACTGAAATGATGGATGTAGGGGGACTGAAATGATGGATGTAGGGGGACTGAAATGATGGATGTAGGAGGACTGAAATGATGGATGTAGTAGGACATAAATGATGGATGTAGTTGGACTGAAATGATAGATGTAGTTGGACTGAAATGATAGATGTTGGGGGACTGAAATGATGGATGTAGTAGGACATAAATGATGGATGTAGTGGGACTGAAATGATGGATGTAGGGCGACTGAAATGATGGATGTAGGGGGACTGAAATACAGTTTCATGTACCTAATCATTTGGAACCTAATGATTTTCATGTACCTAATCATTTGGAAGAATTTGAAAGAGATGATATAAAAAACGACAATAGGAGCACAAAGTGATATGATGAAATATGCTAGAGCGAAGGATCTTAAGGATCTATGGCTAGGTTAACCACTAGGATACGAGGGTGGAGGGAAACTTGGAAAACATTGTGGCGACGATGATCCAAGGTGTAAGATGTCCTTTGAGGAGGAAAAGGCTACACTTGAGCAAAATGATAAACGGATCAAAAGTCAATAAAACAGTATACTCTGATAAGTTTTATGTGAGGACAAAGAAACAGGTAAACGGTGTGATAGTTCAGACCTTGACACCCTTTTCAGTCAGTCACTTTTCAGTCAGTCACTTTTCAGTCAGTCACTTGCTACGGGAAAAGTTCCAGGTGAATGGAAGTTTGTCACTGTAACACCGATGTTCAAATAAGGGTAACAAGTCACCGCCATGAAATTATTGTGCAATTCACTTAACGTCTGTAGTTATAAAACTTATTAAACCATCATTTAAAATAAATTAGAAAATAATTTAGAGTACCAACACTTAATGGACAATTTTCAGCAGGGTTTTCGACGAAATTGTTTGACAAATCTGACTGATTTCTTTCATATGATCAAAACCTATCACGAAAATAAGCAATCTATTTCATCGACGTAGATTTTACTTGAACATTCGATAAGGTTCCGCATCTAAAGTTACTAGCAGTTAGTAAGTCAAGTGCACTGGTGGGTTTATATTTCGCTGGAGAGAAAATTGGCTGACTTCCATTAAACAAAGAGTTGTGATTAATGATTAGACGTAACAAGTGGAGTACCGCAAGGATCTCTCTTGGGACTGTTTCTCATTCTCATATATATATTAATGAGAATGAAATGCATCGCAAGATATCAAAATTCGCTGATGATACAAAGCTGGGAAATATTTCTGTAAATGAATATGAACGTCCGTTGCTTCAAACTGACATAAACAGACTGATGGATTGGGCTCGAAGGTGGAAAATAGATTTTGATATTGATAGTGCAAAGTTTTACACATAAGTAGCAAAAACGAAAAGGCAAGCTATAGTATGGATTTTTTGAAGTTAGGAAGAAGACTTAGGCGTAATGATGATATCTGGTGATTTAAAAGCCACATTAAGCAGTGCACAGCAGTGAAAAGCACATGCACAAGTAGGTAGGGCCTTCGAATCTTAAGTCCAGGGAAAAGATCCTGATTCTCTGCAATTCACTGGTGTGTCCCCATCTTGAATAGTGTGTTCCATTTTGGTCACCCTAACCTGAAACAAAGAAAAAAATGGACAGACAGAATGGAGAGAGTATATCACCAAGCTACCAAGAATTCCCAGACTGAGAAACAAATCCTACTTGAGTAAATTGAATGACGAATCTATTTCTGTTAAAAAATAAGTTAAGTGTTGACTTCATACAAGCATTGAGAATTATCAAAGGCTTTGACAATCTTGATATATCAAGCTACTTAAGACTTGCTTCGTGTGATCCCACTTGTGGTAATGGATACAAACTCTTGGGCAATCGTTTTACTTGGAAAGAGGCCAAGTACATTTTCTTCGACAAGATCGTCATCATTGGAACAATCTACCAACTAGAATGGTTGACAGTAGTAACAGAGATACGTTTATTAAGAATAGATTTGATGAGTATTTCTCTCCAAGTCTACGACTTACGATATGTGCACTTCCTTAGCCACGCTGGCAATTTGACTCATCTATACCTTCTAAACTTTGACCACACTAATCTGTGAGTTTCTGTTATCTTCCACGATCACAAATAGCCCCGGAAGGACCAATTGGTATGTTGCTGTTTGAAATAATTTATATTCCTTTATATAATCAAGACTTCTACATATTGTCAAGACTTAGAATATAAGGAGAGCGTATGACCAATAAGCCCTTCCTTCCATTCTTCCTTTTCCAAACTGGTCTCCACTTTCTGCTTGTTCCCTTTCACTTTTAACATGTATATCCTCTCTGGCAGCCCCTTTTCATTCATCATCTCTTTATGCTCAAACCATTTCACCAAACCCTCCTCAAGCTCTTTCAACCATTTTCATCTTACTATCACATTTCTCTCTTATCGTATCATTTCTTGTTCAGTCAACCTTCCCACATTATATATTGACTTTAAGCATTTCATATCCAACACATTCACAATCTTCCGTACTTATGGGCCAACATCTTTCATCCATACAACACCGCTGGAATTATTACACCATAAATTATACCCATCTTTGCCCTCTATTTCCACAAACTTCACATTGCACCCAGGACTTTAGTCCCCTAAACCATTTTATGGCCAACTTCTGCTTCCATGGTTCCGTTCGCCGCCATGCCCACTCCCAGTCATTTGAAATACTTTTTCTTCCTCCGGTATCTCTCCATTCAAACTCACACTCCACCCAACATTTGTGTGTGTGTGTGTCTCTCTCTTTCTCTCTCTTTCCCCTCCTAAGCTTTAAACCTTACTTTTATTGTAATCAACTATAAACTTTCTCCCTTCACAGATGCTTCCAAACTCAGACACCAGCTTCTGCAGTTTCTCACTTGAGCCTGCCACCAGAGCCGTGTCATCAGCAATCAAGAAAGAGGATGACAATGTTATCGATTGTTGATTGGTTAGGACACTCATTATATCTATGGTTCAAAGTGAGATACGTGAGGACTGGTGGAATGTCTGCATGATACCACTGTATTGAAGGCAAGGGGACAAAACTAAATGCTCGAAATACAGGAGTAAATCTTTGCTAAGTGTATCCGGAAAGCTGTATAGGAATATGGTGATTGGGAAGGTGGTGACATGCGCCGAGAATCAGACTGGGGAGTAACAATATGATTTTAGATGTGGTAGGGGATGTGTAGACCAGGTGTCTGCTTTGAAGAATGTGAGAAATACTTAGAGAAACAAAGATTTCGTACATATGTGTTGATTATGGATCTGGAGACAGCGTATGATGTGGTTGGTAGAGATGTTTTGTGGAAAGGTGTTATGACTGTATGGTGTGGGAGGAAAGCCATTACAAGCAGTGAATATTCTTCATCAGGAGAGTAAGATAGCGAGTGGTTCCAGGTGAAGGTGGGTCTGTGGAAGGGATATGTGATAGCAACATTGAGGTTTTATCTGTTTACGGATGGGGTGGTGAGGACATACAAGGATCTAGGAGTGAGGAGCAGCTCTGTAGTTTGTTAAGGATGGAGGAGCCTGGGAGTTAGCCGGTTGCTGTTTGCTGATGACACGGCTCTAGTGGTAGATTCATGCGAGAAAATGCAGAAACTAGTATCAGAGTTTCAGAGTGGGTGAAAGAAAAACATTGACAGTTAATATGAATAAAAAGATGGCTATTAAGTTTAATACTGAAGAATGACATATTGGTTAAAGTGTGAGTGTGACTAGAGAGAATCTAGAGGAAGTGGAGTGATATAGATACCTTGGAGTGGATATGGCAGCGAGGGAACCATGGGACCTAAAGTAAGCCACAGGATGGGTGAGAGGGCTGGACTCTTGACGCATTTAAGGGTGTGTGGAAGAAAAGGTCTGTGAGGGCAAAGATGAATATGTTTGATGGCATAGTAGTCGCTAAATTGTTTGAAAAAAGTACGGTTGAGGTTGGATGTACTGGAAGTCAAATGTTTAAGGACAATATGAAGAGATTAATCAAATAAGAAGTTATAGGATAAGAGAGGGTTGGTCGTAAGAGAAGTATGTATTAGAGAATTGAAAATTGTTTGCTGATAAGGTCTGTTCATGCTTATGGACAGGCTATAGAGGATGTGCATGTCAGAAGTGGAGGAGGAGGTGGAAGGATAACGTGAAAGATGCCTCTCTGTAGGTAGAACCCTGGCTGCTTCTGTAGGTAGCACCTTGCCTGCCTCTGTTCTGATTCGTAGGGCAAACAGAGTTAACACCCATCATGTTTATCTAGCCTGTAAAGTTAATCCCGACTGGTATATTTCTGAGGTAGCTCTTAATCTGAGCTGTTAGGGAATCATGTCTCCCTTTTACAGGTATTCGTCGCTGTCCATAGGACAGTGACGAGGAAAGTACAGGACGTCATGACAGGTAAGGAAGTCAGAAGGATCGGGAACATTGTCAACCTCTTCACGATTACTGTTAGATTGGCCTAAGAGAGCTATTCTGGACTGAGGATCATCTTCAGTGGGTACAATCAAGGTCAAGAGAATTTCAATGAGGGTAATCAGGAATTCTCTTGGGCAGGAACAAAGTCGACTTGAGTTCCTCGTTAAGGCGGCTCAGGAATCGTTTCAGAGGGATCTTGACACGACCGGAGTCTGCTTTTTCCTTTTATGAGAACCATAAATCGCAAAATAACCCAAGACCACATGAATATTCCACAATCTTTGGTCCTTCTGTCGACTGACATAAGGTGCGCTTTGGAAAAGTCAGCGCTCCAGAATCTATTACACTGCAGATATGGTAAGCATTATAGTGGAGACGGAGGAGGCATTCTGACCGGGGCTGTTGGTGAGGTCGATGCTTCTGAGACACCGTCCATGTCCGTAGCTTCTGCAGGAACGTTGATCATTATCCTAAGTCTTACACGAGGAGACACCTAGGTACGGGATGGTGAGCTATCCCAGGCGAGGAGAGACTTAGGTCCGGACGAACTCACTTGCTGCTGGCACGTGTAGCGGCTCAGCCTGGGAACGTGAGCGGTCAATGAGCAGCATCATCCTCTGTAAGCCGTACCTTTTCTCTTACCAGTGTGATCTAGACGTCCTTATTACACCTCTCCAGCTGATCTGTGTCACCGTGACCCAGGAGTACCAGGACCCATTATGCGTTCTTCATCACACACACACACACACACACACACACACACACACACACACACTGTACAGTGCTGTTTCATCACAAGGTTCTGGACCTCAGCCTATTCGTAGTCTCCCTTCTTTAATTACCTATTTTCATTGGGCCGCCTCTTTATCATTCACTATGGAGTCCATCTCGAGTACAAAGAGCTTATTTTTCTCAATGGAGGTCCAGAGGTAATATTTTTTTATTGATTTCCTTGCGGCTGTGAGATATGAATAGAAGCAGCTCTGATGACACGTTTTCATCTCTATATCTGATGACTTGTGGTTTGTGTTGGTACAAAAACTGCAACTGACACGCGCTACCAGCGTGAACTTCTATTCTTTCCACCCGCCTGTGGAGCTGTGATCCATTCTACTTCCATACTGATGAAGGTTCAGTGTAGAATGATATTTCCACTACTGTTGATGGCTGACCGAAGCTTCTGCCTCCTGTCACGTCCCATTTCTTCTTACATTAATCTTGTAAAGAAAATTGTTCAAGCTCTCCTGACTTTCTTAGATGATTATATGTTAACACAGTTTTTTTTTGTTTAAGATTTCCAGCAACATCACTGCTATGAAAGTTATCTTGTCATGGATCACGTTAACACCACAGCTCCCGTAACAGACGAGCCACTGTTGAACTTGATAACTAGGAATTTTGATCCCTCTATGTCAGCTTTCAGAGGCTCGGCCATTCGTCATGGGGCCTCGCGATCCTGTGTTGGTGTCTGGGATGACTTACTTTACCACTATCCGTATCTTTTAGGCAGATGAGTCACCTCCAGAGCAATTGGAGAAAAATCTGAAAGACACGGAAAGTTTCACGATCCCACAGAACCTTACTATGATCTCCGGCCTCCTGTTGATATCCTCGCTGTCGTGAGCGACCACAACACCTCAGATACAAAGCTTGGCTCTCTCGTGTTTGCACAAACGTTGTTCTACTTTGCTTCCGACCACATTACTGAGACATTGTCATGTATAACAGTCAATACTCAGGTGTCGTACCCTCTTGCTCTATGGTAAATTTAGATATTGTTTGCAGTGTTATCCCCTCCTACTGGATGTACTTTTTTGTACCTACAGTGTAGAGGGCCCGATCTTAATATCTGTCCTTAATGATAAACCAAATCTTTGGCGATTATTTCCAAAACGCTTATTTCTACGCTCATTTTCTCAGGCAGAGCTTGAATTAATACAATACAACCCTCATATTCCCTGTATGTCGTAGAAGACGGCTGGAAGGTGTGGTAGTGGGGGTTGAAAATCCTCCCCCCGTGTTTTACTATCCAAAAGAAGGAACAGAGAAGGAGGCCAAGTGAAGATTTTTCCCTATAAGGCTCAGTCATCTGTTCTTGACGCTGCCTCGCTGACGCTGGAAATGACAAATATGTGTAGTGCTGTTGGTTCATCTTAAAAGCATGGAAAGATGTTCAGTAAGTAAAGTGAGGAGGGAAGTTTTGATATGTCACCATATTCTGACCAATGGGAAAAGGCATACATGAATTTATATGCCAAGCCCATGTCCTCCACTTTCCTGACCATATGCACAGCTAAGAACAGTGGTAGTGTGCTCTCAGTTGCACACTGAAATTATTAAACCAAAGCATAAAAGTCAGTCTCAACTCACAAACCCTGTTCATGAGAACTATGACTTCTTGACCGCGCTTGAGTTAAACTGTACCATCAAATTGTGGTGTGTGTGTTTCAGTAATTTCAGTATTCACAGCAGAAACTTCACAAGCATATGGAGGTGCTGTTATCGTATACAACTGTTTGATTTCTGAGGTTTATGGTTTCCTTCGCATTAAAGTCTTTCAGTTGGTAGGGATGACCTCAAAATGGCCATTATTATCTTTACTGCCGCTTATTCAATACTCACACAAGCTTGATCAGTGTGGAAATTAATCAGAATTACCAACTCAGCGTTTTTTGGCGCTAGATGTGAGAAGGAGATGGAGTGAGTATTTTGAAGGTTTGTTGAATGTCTTTGATGATAGAGTGGCAGATATACGGTGTTTTGGTCGAGGTAGTGTGCAAAGCAAGAGGGTTATGGAGAATGATTTGGTAAACAAATAGGAGGTAGTAATATCTTTGCGGAAGATGGAAGCCGGCAAGGCAGCGGGTTTGAATGGTATTACAGTGGAATTCATCAAAAAAGGGGGTAACTGAGTTGTTGACTAGTTGGTAGGGATGTCTCATGATGAGGTGCCTGAGGATTGGTGGAATGCTTGCAAAGTGCCACTGTACAAAGGCAAAGGGGACAAAGGTGTGTGCTCAGATTACAGAGGTATAAGTTTGTTGAGTATTCATGGGAAATTATATGGGAGGGTATTGATTGAGATGGTGAAAGGCATGTACAGAGCATCAGATTGAGGAAGATCATTGTAGTTTCAGAAGTGGTAGAGGGTGTGTGGATCAGGTGTTTGCTTTGAAGAATGTATGTGAGAAATACTTAGAAAAGCAAATGGATTTGTATGTAGCATTTACGGATCTGGAGAAGGCATATGAGAGAGTTGATAGTGATGCTCTGTGGAAGGTATTAAGAATATATGGTGTGGGAGGCAAGTTGTTAAAAGCAGTGAAAAGATTTTATCGAGGATGTAAGGCTTGTGTACGAGTAGGAAGAGAGGAAAGTGATTGGTTCTCAGTGAATGTCACTTTGCGGCAGGGATGCGTGATGTCTTCATGGCTGTTTAATTTGTTTATGGATGGGGTTGTTAGGGAGGTGAATGCAAGAGTTTTGGAGAGAGGGGCAGGTATGCAGTCTGTTGTGGATGAGAGAGCTTGGGAAGTGAGTCAGTTGTTGTTCGCTAACGATACAGCGCTGGTGGCTGATTCGGGTGAGAAACTGCAGAAGCTGGTGACTGAGTTTGGTAAAGTGTGTGAAAGAAGAAAGCTGAGAGTAAATGTGAATAAGAGCAAGGTTATTAGGTACAGTAGGGTTAAAGGACAAGTCAATTGGGAGGTAAGTTTGAATGGAGAAAAACTGGAGGAAGTGAAGTGTTTTAGATATCTGGGAGTGGATTTGCTAGCAGATGGAAACATGGAAGATGAAGTGAGTCATAGGGTGGGGGAGGGGGCGAAAGTTCTGGAGCGTTGAAAAATGTGTGGAAGTCGAGAACATTATCTCGGAAAGCAAAAATGGGTATATTTGAAGGAATAGTGTCTGCAACAATGCTATATACTTGTGAGGTGTGGGCTATAGATAGAGTTGTGCGGAGGAGGGTGGATGTGCAGGAAATGAGATGTGTGAGGACAATATGTGGTGTGAGGCGGTTTGACCGAGTAAGTAATAATAGGGTAAGAGAGATGTGTGGTAATAAAAAGAGTGTGGTTGAGAGAGCAGAAGAGGGTGTTTTGAAATGGTTTGGTCACATGGAGAGAATGAGTGAAGAAATATTGACAAAGAGGATATATGTGTAAGAGGTGGAGGGAACGAGAAGTGGGAGACCAAATTGGAGGTGGAAAGATGTGGTGAAAAAGATTTTGAGTGATCGGGGCCTGAACATGCAAGAGGGTGAAAGGCATGCAAGGAATAAAGTGAATTGGAACGATGTGATATACCGGGGTCGACGTGCTGTCAATGGATTGAACCAGGACATGTGAAGCGTCTGGGGGAAACTATGGAAAGTTTTGTGGGGCCTGGATGTGGAAAGGAAGCTGTGGTTTCGGTGCATTATACATGACAGCTAGAGATTGAGTGTGAATGAATGTGGCCTTTGTTGTATTTTCCTAGTGCTACCTCGCGCACATGCAGGGGAGGGGGTTCTCATTTCATGTGTGGCGGTGTGGCAATGGATATGAATAAGGGCAGACAGTATCAGACAGTATGAATTATGTGCATGTGTATATATGTATATGTCTGTGTGTGTATACATATGTATACTTTGAGATGTATAAACATGTATATGTGCGTGTGTGGACGTGTATGTATATACATGTGTATGTGGCTGGGTTGGGCCATTCTTTCGTCTGTTTCCTTGCGGAAAGCAAAAATGGGTATGTTTGAAGGAATAGTGGTTCCAACAATGTTGTATGGTTGCGAGGCGTGGGCTATGGATAGAGTTGTGCGCAGGAGGATGGATGTGCTGGAAATGAGATGTTTGAGGACAATGAGTGGTGTGAGGTGGTTTGATCGAGTAAGTAACGTAAGGGTAAGAGAGATGTGTGGAAATAAAAAGAGCGTGGTTGAGAGAGCAGAAGAGGGTGTTTTGAAATGGTTTGGGCACATGGAGAGAATGAGTGAGGAAAGATTGACCAAGAGGATATATGTGTCGGAGGTGGAGGGAACGAGGAGAAGAGGGAGACCAAATTGGAGGTGGAAAGATGGAGTGAAAAAGATTTTGTGTGATCGGGGCCTGAACATGCAGGAGGGTGAAAGGAGGGCAAGGAATAGAGTGAATTGGAGCGATGTGGTATACAGGGGTTGACGTGCTGTCAGTGGAGTGAATCAAGGCATGTGAAGCGTCTAGGGTAAACCATGGAAAGCTGTGTAGGTATGTATATTTGCGTGTGTGGACGTGTGTATGTACATGTGTATGGGGGGGGGGGGGTTGGGCCATTTCTTTCGTCTGTTTCCTTGCGCTACCTCGCAAACGCGGGAGACAGCGACAAAGTATAAAAAAAAAAAAAAATATATATATATATATATATATATATATATGCGTGTGTGTGTGTGTGTGTGTGTGTGTGTGTGTGAAACAGCGGTTAAGTAAAATAATGGCAATAATGATATTGCCGTTTTCCGAGTTAGCGAGGTGGCGCTAGGAATATAAGAAGAAAGGCCACATCCTTTCACATCCATTCTGTAGCTGCTATGTGTAATGCGCAGAAACCACAGCCCCAAGCCAACAACCAGGCCCTACAGTCCTTTCCATGGTTTACCCCAGACGTTTCACATGCCCTGGTTCAGTCCATAGACGGCACGTCGACTCCAGTATACCACATCTTTCTAATTAGCTCTATCTCTTGCACGCCTTTCACCCTCCTGCAAGTTCAGGCCCGATAGCTCGATATCGTTTTCACTCCATCGTTCCATCTCCAATTTGTTTTTCCAACACTTCTGACACATACATCCTCATTGTTAACTTTTCCCATCATTCTCACTGTATGTCTAGACCATTTCAGCACATACCCTTCTGCTCCTTCAACCACACTCTTTATTACCACAAATCATTCTTGCCCTATCATTACCTACTCGATCAAACCACCTCACAGCACAAATTGTCCTCAAACCTTTCATTTCCAACACATCCACCCTTCTCCACACAGCCTTATCTGCAGCACATGGCTCGTATTCACATAATGTTGTTGGGATTTCTGTTTCTTCAAACGTACGCAATTTTTCCCCTATGAGCCCGTTTTAAGCGTCAGTGTATGCACAGTCAAGTCACATTTATTCCCAACAAGCCTGAATAGTACTACTTTGATATTGCAAGAGCTAAACGGTGCATAAGTGAACTCTATAAGCTTAAGAAATCAATGACCCAAATATTGCAGCATAACACAGTCAGAAGAGAAGTGAAATTCTTTGTCAAAGGAGCCAAGAGATTATACGTAAAGAGGAAGCAAAAGAGGTTCTAAAAGATTTTATAGATATATCAATAATAAGAAACATATAAGGCGTGGAATAGGACCCTTGGTGAACGAGGATTAGGAACCCACTATAAATGATAAAAGCATAGCAACAACCCTGAACAAGATATTTAGTTCTGTCTTAAAGCTATAAAGCAACGACACGAATTTTGAGACTGGTAAGTAGCATTTACAAGATTAAAGAATTTACCATCACAGTCAGAGAAGCGCTCATACAGATACATAAGTTGAAGACTAATAAAAGCCCAGGTCCTGATCGTTTCTGTGCACGAGTGATTAGAAATGTCAAACACGAAATTGTCGGACCATTAACTCATATTTTCAATAAGTCTTTCCAGGATGGAATTGCAACGCAGGACTGGAGACTGGCAGACCTTACTCCTATATACTAAAGGGGAAACCTCGCATTGCTTGGTGATTATCGCTTATTAGTCTCATATCATCTCTACGTAAATTTCTAAAGTTTATATTATGACCTTACCCCTTCCTTTAAGGTTGTAGTATCAGCCCATAGGCCCATTAATTAATGACAGAGCTGTGAAATAGTGGCTACTACTAAAAGAAAGATTTGGGCTTGACAGATCTCTTTACCATCTGGCTAACATCTGACAACGTACCGCCACTTGGTATATATGTTCTTTTCCATCCAACGTTGGTTAGATACGAAACATAGGATTAAAAAAAAAGAGATCTACAAAAGCATATTTACATCAACAAAAATAAACATGTGCTCTCTGAACATAATATTACATAGTTTATTCCTAATACAATCATATCCCTCTGTTTTACTTGGCATTTCTAAGGGAAATATACTGGCCTCAATTTATAACGTAATTCTTCGAAATCACCAAGATGCATACAGATATCATGATACATTTACCAGAGAAGCGTTGTGCAACATCCTACCACAGAGAGAGAGAGAGAGAGAGAGAGAGAGAGAGAGAGAGAGAGAGAGAGAGAGAGAGAGAGAGAGAGAGAGAGAGAGAGAGAGAGAGAGAGAGAGAGAGAGAGAGAGAGAGAGAGTGCTAGAAAAATAAAATATTCCAATACTTTTTCTATTTTTGTATACAAGTACTTCCCATTAATTTTTTTTTTTTTTTTTTGCTTTGTCGCTGTCTCCCGCGTTTGCGAGGTAGCGCAAGGAAACAGACGAAAGAAATGGCCCAACCCACCCCCATACAAATGTATATACATACGTCCACACACGCAAATATACATACCTACACAGATTTCCATGGTTTACTCCAGACGCTTCACATGCCCTGATTCAATCCACTGACAGCACGTCAACCCCGGTATACCACATCGATCCAATTCACTCTATTCCTTGCCCTCCTTTCACCCTCCTGCATGTTCAGGCCCCGATCACACAAAATCTTTTTCACTTCATCTTTCCACCTCCAATTTGGTCTCCCACTTCTCCTCGTTCCCTCCACCTCCGACACATATATCCTCTTGGTCAATCTTTCCTCACTCATTCTCTCCATGTGCCCAAACCATTTCAAAACACCTTCTTCTGCTCTCTCAACCACGCTCTTTTTATTTCCACACATCTCTCTTACCCTTACGTTACTTACTCGATCAAACCACCTCACACCACACTCTGTCCTCAAACATCTCATTTCCAGCACATCCATCCTCCTGCGCACAACTCTATCCATAGCCCACGCCTCGCAACCATACAACATTGTTGGAACCACTATTCCTTCAAACATACCCATTTTTGCTTTCCGAGATAATGTTCCGGACTTCCACACATTCTTCAAGGCTCCCAGGATTTTCGCCCCCTCCCCCACCCTATGATCCACTTCCGCTTCCATGGTTCCATCCGCTGCCAGATCCACTCCCAGATATCTAAAACACTTTACTTCCTCCAGTTTTTCTCCATTCAAACTTACCTCCCAATTGACTTGACCCTCAACCCTACTGTACCTAATAACCTTGCTCTTCCTCACATTTACTCTTAACTTTCTTCTTTCACACACTTTACCAAACTCAGTCACCAGCTTCTGCAGTTTCTCACATGAATCAGCCACCAGCGCTGTATCATCAGCGAACAACAACTGACTCACTTCCCAAGCTCTCTCATCCCCAACAGACTTCATACTTGCCCCTCTTTCCAAAACTCTTGCATTTACCTCCCTAACAACCCCATCCATAAACAAATTAAACAACCATGGAGACATCACACACCCCTGCCGCAAACCTACATTCACTGAGAACCAATCACTTTCCTCTCTTCCTACACGTACACATTCCATACATCCTCGATAAAAACTTTTCACTGCTTCTAACAACTTGCCTCCCACACCATATATTCTTAATACCTTCCACAGAGCATCTCTATCAACTCTATCATATGCCTTCTCCAGATCCATAAATGCTACATACAAATCCATTTGCTTTTCTAAGTATTTCTCACATACATTCTTCAAAGCAAACACCTGATCCACACATTCTCTACCACTTCTGAAACCACACTGCTCTTCCCGAATCTGATGCTCTGTACATGCCTTCACCCTCTCAATCAATACCCTCCCATATAATTTACCAGGAATACTCAACAAACTTATACATCTGTAATTTGAGCACTCACTCTTATCCCATTAATTTCTATAATCTCTTATATGTTTCGTGTCCTCCCATAGATTGTAATAATAATAGAACACCTACTATCAATTCATTCATAATCAAATAAACAAAACTTCACATTCTAACATACGACAATCAGACTTTTCAAAAGAATATAATGCACTTTGGATAATCATTGGTTAAGAGGAGAGATAACTGCAACATTGATTATTAGAGATGAAATCGTAGCCTAACTGGAAGAACACAGCGTGATCAACAATACACATCATAGTATTAGATGACACATATCATGCCTCACAAACCTGCTTGAACTTCATCACAAAGCATTCAGTACCCACGACAAGACAAAAGCAATAAAGGAAATATTTCTGGATATCAAGTAAGCATTTGACAAAGCCACCCAAATTAAATTGATGCACGAAGTCCATTCTTTGGACATTACTGGTTACAGAGGGAATTGGAAAGAAGCCTGGCCCCGTGATAGGGAGCAGAGAGTCGTAATGGATGAGGAATCCTCACCGTGGTCACCGGTCACTAGTGGAGTTCCCAAGGGATAGGTACTTAGGCCTAGACTTTTCACCATTTATTTTTTTTTTTTTTTTAAACTATTCGCCATTTCCCGCGTTAGCGAGGTAGCGTTAAGAACAGAGGACTGGGCCATTGAGGGAATATCCTCACCTGGCCCCCTTCTCTGTTCCTTCTTTTCCAGCCCCCCGCTCCCTCCCCTTTTAGTCGCCTTCTACGACAAGCAGGGAATACGTGGGAAGTATTCTTACTTAGAGTCCAAATTTGCAGGTGACTCAAAGATCGGCAATGCCATATCAAACGAAGAAGATGGGCTAAGCTCACAAGAGAATCTAGATAAAATCAGTGAATGGTCTAGTAAATGGCAAATGCCATTTAACGTCAACAAATGTCAACTGTTACAAGTAGGATGGACCACAAGATAAATGGCATCCATAGTAATGGGAGAGATCTTGGAGTCGCTGTCTCTAATAACTTCAAATGCTCCCATTATTGTAATGAAGCTCCCAAGAAAGCAAACAGGATGTTAGGATTAATTAGCAAAAAGTTTACGTACAAAAGCCTGTACCTAAGTCTAGTTAGGCCACACATCAAATAGGCAGTGCATTATTACATGACAGCTAGAGACTAAATATGAACGAATGTGGCCTTTGTTGTCTTTTCCTAGCACTACTTTGCGCACATGCGGGGGGAGGGGGTTGTTATTTCATGTGTGGCGGGATGGCGATGGGAATGAATAAAGGCAGACAGTATGAATTATGTACATGTGTATATATTTGCATGTCTGTGTGTATATGTATATGTATACGTTGAGATGTATAGGTATGTATATTTGCGTGTGAGGACGTGTTTGTATATACATGTGTATGTGGATGGGTTGGGCCATTCTTTCGTCTGTTTCCTTGCGCTACCTCGCTAACGCGGGGGAAAGCGACAAAGTAAAATAAACAAAATAAAAACGTTGAAATGTATAGGTATGTATATGTGTGTGTGTGGGTTTGTATCCACATACATGTGTATGTGGGTGGGTTGTGCCTTTCTTTAGTCTGTTTCCTTGCGCTACCTCGCTAACGCGGGAGACAGCGACAAAGTATAATAAGAAAATGATAACAATATATATATATATATATATATATATATATATATATATATATATATATATATATATATATATATATATATATATGCAAATGACTGGGAGATGTATAAAAGAAAAAGGCAGGAGGTCAAGAGAAAGGTCCAAGAGGTGAAAAAGAGGGCAAATGAGTGTTGAGGTTAGACAGTATCATTACATTTTAGGGAGAATAAAAAGATGTTTTGGAAGGAGGTAATTAAAGTGCGCAAGACAAGGGAACGAATGGGAACTTCAGTGAAGGGCGCAAATGAGGAGGTGATAACAAGTAGTGGTGATGTGAGAAGGAGATGGGGTGAGTATTTTGAAGGTTTGTTGAATGTGTTTGATGATAAAGTGGCAGATATAGGGTGTTTTGGTCGAGGTGGTGTGCAAAGTGAAAGGGTTAGGGAGAATGATTTGGGAAACAGAGAAGAGGTAGTAAGCTTTGCGGAAGATGAAAGCCGGCAAGGCAGCGGGTTTGGATGGTATTGCAGTGGAATTTATCAAAAAAGGGGTGACTGTATTGTTGACTGGTTGGTAAGGTTATTTAATGTATGTATGATTCATGGTGAGGTGCCTGAGGATTGGCGGAATGCTTGCATAGTGCCATTGTACAAAGGCAAAGGGGATAAGAGTGAGTGCTCAAATTACAGAGGTATAAGTTTGTTGAGTATTCCTGGTAAATTATATGGGAGGGTATTGATTGAGAGGGTGAAGGCATGTACAGAGCATCAGATTGGGGAAGAGCAGTGTGGTTTCAGAAGTGGTATAGGATGTGTGGATCAGGTGTTTGCTTTGAAGAATGTATGTGAGAAATACTTAGAAAAGCGAATGGATTTGTATGTAGCATTTATGGATCTGGAGAAGGCATATGATAGAGTTGATAGAGATGCTCTGTGGAAGGTATTACGAATATATGGTGTGGGAGGCAAGTTGTTAGAAGCAGTGAAAAGATTTTATCGAGGATGTAAGGCATGTGTACGTGTAGGAAGAGAGGAAAGTGATTGGTTCTCAATGAATGTTGGGTTGCGGCAGGGGTGTGTGGTGACTCCATGGTTGTTTAATTTGTTTATGGATGGGGTTGTTAGGGAGGCGAATGCAAGAGTTTTGGAAAGAGGGGCAAGTATGCAGTCTGTTGTGGATGAAAGAGCTTGGGAAGTGAGTCAATTGTTGTTCGATGATGATACAGTGCTGGTGGCTGAATCGTGTGAGAAACTACAGAAGCTGGTGACTGAGTTTGGTAAAGTGTGTGAAAGAAGAAAGCTGAGAGTAAATGTGAATAAGAGCAAGGTTATTAGGTAGAGTAGGGTTGAGGGACAAGTCAATTGGGAATTAAGTTTGAATGGAGAAAAACTGGAGGAAGTAAAGTGTCTTAGATATCTGGGAGTGGATTTGGATGCGGATGGAACCATGGAAGCGGAAGTGAATCATAGGGTGGGAGAGGGGTCGAAAGTTCTGGGAGTGTTGAAGAATGTGTAGAAGTCGGGAACATTATCTCGGAATGCAAAAATGGGTATGTTTGAAGGAATAGTGGTTCCAATAATGTCATGTGGTTGCGAGGCGTGTGCTATAGATAGAGTTGTGCGGAGGAGGGTGGATGTGCAGGAAATGAGATGTTTGAGGACAATATGTGGTGTGAGGTGGTTTGATAGAGTAAGTAATGAAGGGGTAAGAGAGATGTGTGGTAATAAAAAGAGTGTAGTTGAGAGAGCAGAAGAGGGTGTTTTGAAATGGTTTGGTCACATGGAGAGAATGAGTGAGGAAAGATTGACAAAGAGGATGTATGTGTTAGAGGTGGAGGGAACGAGGAGAAGTGGGAGACCAAATTGGAAGTGGAAAGATGGAGTGAAAAAGATTTTGAGTGCTCGGGGCCTGAACATGCAGGAGGGTGAAAGGAGGGCAAGGAATAGAGTGAATTGGAGCGATGTGGTATACAGGAGTTGACGTGCT
Source organism: Panulirus ornatus (assembly GCF_036320965.1). Classification (NCBI taxonomy): domain Eukaryota; kingdom Metazoa; phylum Arthropoda; class Malacostraca; order Decapoda; family Palinuridae; genus Panulirus; species Panulirus ornatus. Next base: position 14,589,425 of record NC_092258.1, on the reverse strand, counting down.
GTCAGTGGATTGAATCAAGGCATGTGAAGCGTCTGGGGTAAACCATGGAAAGCTGTGTAGGTATGTATATTTGCGTGTGTGGACGTGTGTATGTACATGTGTATGGGGGGGGGGGCCATTTCTTTCGTCTGTTTCCTTGCGCTACCTCGCAAACGCGGGAGACAGCGACAAAGTATAAAAAAAAAAAAAAAAATATATATATATATATATATATATATATATATATATATATATATATATATATATATATATATATATATATATATATATATATATTATTTATCCGTTCATCATCTTCATGTCAGAGGCAAAATTATGATATTTCTAGATATTGTCTAACGAATTTACTATAATTATCCAGGGTTAAACACGCGACTCAATTTCCCCTCTGACAGCGCATATATAGATTTTCTGGATACAATCGATTAAGTCACTGTTGTCTACATTGAAATGAGATGAGAGTAGGGGACGAACTATGTGCATGGATTTATGTCTGGCCCACCGAAAGAAAGTAACGTGTGTTATATGGCGAAGCCTTGGACTGGCTGACTGTGACGAGTGGCATGCCACAGGGGTCGGTTCATGGCCACTAGACTTTTCATGAAATACAGTGATCATCAAGAACTGGGGTCTCGTATTTACTATCTCGTAAATTTGAGAATGATACGAAAACCTAAGAGGTAGGGTTGTAGATAGGCTCCACTGTGAAATGAGTGTGCGTTCCACTGTGGCCCTTGGACAATGAATGCTACCCTGCGGCCCACGGTGACGCCGTGTGGCCTATGATGGCCCTAGGACAGTGTATGACACTGTAAGAACCATGGTGACCCAAGGACACTGGAGGGTTCCGTGGAGCCCATAGTGGGCGTAGGACAGTATAATACTCTGCGACCCATGGTAAGCCTCTGATAGTTTATATTATGCGACCCATGATGGGCGTAGGACAGTTTATGATACTGTGCGGCCATGGTGGGCAGGCAGATGACATTTAAACTCTCGTTATTGTTCTGCACACGTATTTCAATATGATGTATAGTAAGTGGTTCTGCCTCTGGGTGGAGGGCAGCCTCCCACATGGATATCCTGGGTCCACTGAGGACATTTACAATCCTCTCTCGGAGCTAATATGTGCAAAGATTTCCTCACTCGCTACATTACTCAAGTTCATGACGTGCAACACAGCGCAAGGCAAATAGAGCTGGTAGACCCTCAACTTCATGGCGTCTGTTCTGGCTGTCTATTGCCACACTGGGCACCACCCCGTGTATTGTGAAGATAGTCATATGCAAGATCACCTAAGCTGGGACGCCATCATGGCAATGATCTCTTTAAGTTTCTTCACAGGATCAGTGTTGTTGGCCAATACCTCAGGACGTGGTGGGGAAATCTTTTATGGGAATGGTTGGCTCTGGCGGAAGCTCAGTTCAGGGAAAGCCTCTTGTGGAGAGGTACGATCAGGGATGGCTTCTTGCAGAGGCACGGCCAGGGGAAGGCCTCTTGTGGAGGCACGGCCAGGGGAAGGCCTCTTGTGGAGGCACGGCCAGGGGAACGCTTCTTGTGGAGGCACGGCCAAGGGAAGGCCTCTTTGTGGGGGCACGGCCAGGGGAAGGCCTCTTGGGGAGGCACGGGTAGAGGAAGGCCTCTTGTGGAGGCACGGCCAGGGGAAGGCCTCTTGTGGAGGCACGGCCAGGGGAAGGCCTCTTGTGGAAGCACGATCAATGGGTATATATTTACCTGTTTGCCTATCTGTGCTGTTCGGGAGCGAGTTTTACACTTGTGGGGCCCCTTCTCATGATCACTCTCTGTTATCATATAAAGTTTAAAATTTCTGTATATTGTCTACATCAACCACGTCCTCCGTCATTCTGTTCCATTCATCCACAACTCTTATACTATAAACGTGTTTCTTCGTATAAAGTTCCATACTTAATTTCATATCATGTCCTCTTGTTGCTCTGTCTCTGCACCTCTCAAGGAGCTGTCCATTGCCCAATTCGTTGATCTCTTTTCAAAACTTAAAGGTTGTGATCAGATTACCCGTCAGTTCTCTCTCTTCCAAGGCTGTTAGATTTACCGCCTTTCCCTGTTGCTTGCCTCTCTTAATTCTGGTACTATCTTCGTTGCCCTCCTTTGTACCTTCTCTATTAGCGTTTTGTGATTCTTTAGGTGCGGTGACCAAACCTGAGAAGCATATTCTAGTTTTGGCCTCACGTACCACACGAATAGCTTGGTAAACATTTCTTTATCCGCATACTTGAGAGCTTTTCTGAAATTTACCAGGAGAAACTCTGTCTCCTAATATGGGACTCTGGCAACAGGTTAAAGACGATGTCGACTCCCATATTCTTCTCACACACAGAATCCTGAAGCGTATTTCCTGCTAGATAATAATCATATCACGGCCGTCCTTCGCTCTGTCTCGTCATTTATACTTTACATTTGCTCGAGCTTAGTTTCATCGTCTCCAATTCATACCAACTATGGAGTCTGTTTAGGTTCCCATGTAAGCTGATGTAATCTTCCTCGCTTTTTCACTTCCCTCATGACCCTTGTATCATCTGCAAACAGCAAACATATTCAGGCTGACTAACTCTGACGGAGGTACGTTCCATGGATGGCTGGCTATAGAGGAAGTACAATCCAGGGCTGGTTATCTCTGGCGGAGGGAAGGTACGATTCGGGACTGACTGGCTCCGGCCGAAGTACGGTTCAGGGCTAGCTGGTTATATCGGAGGCAAGGTCCTGGGCTGGCTGGCTCTGACGAAGGCAGGGTACATACATGGCTGGCTCTGGCGAAGGCAGGGTGCAAGGGTGGCTGACTGGCGAGGCCAGGGTGCCAGTGTGAGTGTTTCATCAGACCTTGGCTCTACGGAGAAGCCAGAATGAAACTGAGATTCACTGGGGTCGATGTTTCAGCTGATGTACGTAAAAGGTAACGTCAAGCGAAGACAATTTCAGTGTTGATTTAGACTGCAATTCTTTTGCCTGACGCTAATATTTGATCAGACCACACCTCTGTTTTCCCTTGAATTACTCATGTTGTTACTGAGCATTGCTGTTAGCTGAGGTCGTCTCGAAATATGGATAAGTCCTGGACGTGAGGCCAAACATACGTCGTTTGATTTATCCAAGAGGGTATTAACATTACACGAGAGACTGAACCGTTTCCGTCTTTTCTTCTGGTCGCACGTTGTTGTATTCAACCCTTTGTTTCTGTTATTTCTGTAGGTTCATGTCTTCCTCCTCACTGTCATCCGACTCCCTGCTTATACTTCACTGTCATGTCATCATTTCGTGTGTCTTGTTTTTTGTTAATCCCTTTTTCATGAACTTTTCAAAAACCGGTTCCACTAGGGTGTTCTTCTTCATAGCTTTTCTTTCCAGAAAAATAAATGTAAATACGTTGATGTCATTCATAAGACTTCTGTCACGCCCTGTACACATGTTTCTCGTTCACAAACATTACACAGGCTTACACCTGACGCTTTCCACTGTGGTTAACATATCATCTCTCCATATCAGCTGTTATAGTTCATCAACATACAGTCTTACCATCAACACCACCAACTCTTTTTTGATCGTGTCTGCACTGGTATATCTGCACCTACGTCTCAGAGTCCATTCCATCCACCATACACAAATCCTGAGTGTTTGTATGAGTTAATAGATGACTAAGGTGTTCGTGGTGCATAAATCTTATCATCATTTTCAGAACAATACTGTCATTCTTATTCTCCCTAATTATGCTCATTCATCTTTCTGACATGCTCCCCAACTCATTTATTCTTGGCACGTAACACCAGTCATGTGACAGTCGTCCACAAGTAAATTCTAGTGAGCTAAAATCGAATGTTTTCTCTATGCTTCAAACACAGCTATATTCAACCCGTCACGCACACGCTCACACCTTCTATCGCTAATATTCTGATGTCCGCCTTACATCCCTCAGGTCTGCCAGTGTACCACACCTCTAGTACAGCATTTCCAAAAGTCAGTCTTTCATCACATATACCAGTAATCGCCTCAAGTAATACAACCGTCCCAACTTACAAGTGTTGATGCCCGGAGCCATCTTACACCCTCTGTGTCAGTAGGCTGTAGTAGATACCAGCCGCTCAGGGACGTACTCCCCTCCTGACTTAAGAGTGTTGAAATGGTGCCCTGAACCATCTCACACCCTCCCTGTTGAAATGGTGCCCTGAACCATCTCACACCCTCCCTGTTGAAATGGTGCCCTGAACCATCTCACACCCTCCCTGTTGAAATGATGCCCTGAACCATCTCACACCCTCCCTGTTGAAATGGTGCCCTGAACCATCTCACACCCTCCCTGTTGAAATGGTGCCCTGAACCATCTCACACCCTCCCTGTTGAAATGATGCCCTGAACCATCTCACACCCTCCCTGTTGAATCAATACAAAGAAATGTAAACATCAGTAGACCAAGGGGTCCCATCGAGGCTCTTGGTCATAGTGGAAGAGATATGTGGTACGAGTAGAAATACGTGCAGATTTGTATGCAACAGCTGCTGAGGAAAGTGCTACCATCCTGACTTACGATTGTTAAACTAACGACTGGAACCATCTTGCACCCTCCGTGTCAGTAGGTTTTTGACACCAACCGCCCAGGGAAGTAAAACCTTCCTGATTAAGGAATGATGCCACGAACCATCTCAGATCCTCTGTATCTGGATTGCTTGGTTACTTTTTATCTCATCAATACTAAACGATCGGGTTGGTTTCGACATCCTCCGGCATGCACTGAACACTTATCCTACTCATTATAAACGTTTAGATACAAACATTAACCCAATGACTTCTGATATCTCATATATGGGATGCGCTGCCTCTGAGAGTTGAATGTGATTATTTCATATGTTGGGTCTCATTTTCAGAAAGTCTACCTGCTGCTACAAGGGTAATGATTATCCAGAACTCACTCTCTAGCATCGGTACATTAATCCTTGTTTTCCTTTTTTCATTGTAGAGGCCAGTAACCATCAGAGTGTGCGAAGCGTACACGATAACTCATCTTATTACGTGGGCTTACCTGACACGTTTGACTTGAACATTATTGAGGATAATGGTAATAGATGAAGTGGACGTCGTATTCACGAAGATGTGGAAGAAAGAAGATGAGCATCACGTTTCCAGCAGAGAGGGTGATGATAATCTCTCCTTCAACACAATTTATCATCAGTAAAGATAATAAGGTATAATAGGCTGTTTTGGTTATCCTTCCACAGAGAAGTCTAAGGACCTGGACTCTTTCTTGGAACATCCTGTTCGTAAATTGATGTACATGATTATTACAAACATATTGGTATTATGGCTTTTGTGAGGGAAACAGCCAACCTCTCCAAACAGCAGCCTCTCCACGTTCACTACACGGGATGAAATGTTTATGTTCTGTGATGTTGCAAGACCGAGTCGATCACGACGAAGAATTTGTCTTGTGTCTGTACGACATATGAACGTGACCACTGACCCACATACGTAGCTGCCAATAATTCATTCGCTCTTCTGCCAGGTTAGAAATAGTTGGCCGCTCAGGTGATATACTGTCGAGATAATGTTTTATTGTATCTCATCTGTACTGTAAACGTTCGGTCCATAGAAACAAACAGGGGGGGGGCGAAATCTGTTAATGTTTCAAAAACTAAGTTTTTCAGTTGCTGAAAATTGTCGTCTGCTGAGCCGTTGCTCTGGTTATACATGTGAGTGATTCATGTTTGTTCGGATTCCCGTTTTCACGTCCGGAGAAGTTCAACTTTTCCATACTTGATAAAGTCGAGTTTAAAGCAATCCGAATTTTCAACTTGTCCAACTGCTCAGTAGTAGTTCTCTCTCCCTCTTTTATAGATATCGTTATGGTTTCTTCTCCCTAGACTACTTGTGTTCCCCTGCCATCACCTGCACCACATTATACTCAGCAATCCACAACGTCCTATGATTATTGTGTGGTGGTTGACTTATGGGTGAGTTGCTGTAACATTTGCTTCTTTCCTTACGCCGCTAAATTTTGGATGTCTTTAACTACTCATGTTTTTATTTTCTTTCCTATCTACCATTTCTCCGTCTTTTAACCCTTTTTATATTTCGTTTAAGACTTAGCCTACATTAAGACTCTCGCCAGTGACCTGAACATCGACATTAAAAGAAAGGACCCGAGCCTGGCGTCCTTTCCCGCGACGCACCAGATAATTTCCTGGTCATGATCCTCTCACTGCCAGACACAGACCAAGGCCTCAGCATGATCCTTCTTCTACCGCACACAGACCAAGACCTCAGTATGAGAAGGAATACAAAGGAAATCAGACAGTAACAGACCACTGGGTCTTATCGAGGTTGATTGCGATAGTGGGAGATGTCAGATACAGATAATGTGGTAAGAGTAAAGGAACAAGCAGATGATTCAGCGATAAAAATCCACGCACTGTTCACGTGACGAGGGAGGGAGGGAGGAGTAATCAATTCTAGTGTCGAAAATACTGTTTTCAGTTACCGTAAATGGCAAATCATTCCATATGAAAACAATCGCCTCATTCGAAGCTGACCGTTTGCCCACGAGTTTATATTCATTACTACGAATAAAATCAAGTATATCACGCTTAGTTGCTTATCAGATTAAAGTCATCAACGAGTGTTTGATCATTTTGATACCTGTAATCGAATACCCCTTAACCTACTCTTTCCTAAGCAGAATGACTTCAAGTCTTGTGGTCGGCTCTCATAGAATCTGTTCTTCAGTCCGGGAATCATCTTGGTAGCTGCGTACTCTTCACCCTGACTATGTCTTTCTATAAGTAGGAAGATCAAATCTGAACATAAAGATAGGGACGCACTAATGACTTGTAAAGAGTAAACATGGTTTCTAAGGACTTAAATTCGAAAACCTTACCCATGAATCCAAGAATTTTACTCGCTCTTTTTTTATTGTTTCTGGGTCCTGCTTCCTTGACTTTAGGTCACTAGAGGCTATTACGTCCAAGTTATTCCTAATTTACATTTTGTATCTCAACAGGAATTGGCCGCAGCTTACCTTCTCGTTCTTACTGGCGATATGTTGAACTCTACACTAAATGGTAATAGAGTTCACATCCCGCTATGAGTCATGCAGTTTTTTGTTGTATTTCCGTAATTACTGGACCACTTAAATGGGTGATGACTCTCTTGCTTGCAACATAAGAACTTCTTTGTTATTCTCGGTGATGTACGCTTCAAACTGACGTTTACTTTTTGAATATATCTCTGTGTTTCTCTATGTAATTTTCATACCTTAACCTAAGATGTTGATTATTGGGCTTCACTTTTGTAGAAAATGTACATTTCTTTATTCGTCATTCCACCATTTTGGATTCGTTTTAGGAAAAATACCGTCTACTACGCACTGGCACACTAGCTCCACTTCCTCTGCTTTGAGAGTTTTAATGAAGTTTTCCAATTCATTTCGTTTTCATTGTCGATATCATCCCAGACTTGACTGTCAAAAGCAATTTCGATGATCAGTAAACTTTGCAAGTCTAAACCCTTTTATTCTATCGCAACTTTCGTGTTGACTTGCCTCAAAAGTAACTTGTCGGTGATCTTTTCAACCAAACTTTCCTCCAACTTCACCATTATCAACAAGATCCCCGTTTGTATCCAGGACTAAATCTACCATGTTCTTGTTGTGAGTCGGTTTCTCAACTAGATGTGTTAAGGCAACAATCGAGCAACTCCGGTATAGTCCACTCCGCTCTCGGAGCTACTGAAGACGGAATCCTCCCCTTTAGATCCCGGTACGTTAAAATATCCCAGGATGATCGAGTCGTGTTCGTTTCAAATTTCTGATCACTGATCATAAAGTCTCGTCAACTTCAGGGATCTGACCGAGGGACAAATCAACTAGTCCTGATGTTATTTCCTTATGAAGCTTATGTCTGATTTCTACATAAAAGACGTCGATATCATCAACGGGGACAACATTTTTCATCACAGGAATAAGGTGAGCTTTAAGAAAGAGCAAGACACCGCCGCTTACTTTATGATCACCATCACAATTAGAGAGTATTATGGCATTGTGTAAGCCGTGGGAAAATCTGTAGTTATGATCCCTGCCTAAGACTCAGAAATACCAATCATATGTTTCTACACCTACCACAGGGGAGATGGAGTGGAGATGTCGCAAAAGTAAGCAGTAAGTAATACGTGTACTTTCCTGGTGGGAGAGATGAGCTTCGTAATACAGGGGGAGGAGGAGCGTGCTTCCCTCAGCACTCTGGTACACGCTCCAGCCTCCGTATTTATAGTTCACATTCATAGAATACAAGAGTCCTGCTTAGAGCAGGAAGACGAGCATTCACAATTAAGCAAGATATCTTAATGTACATTGTAAATATTCAGTATGTGTGTGTAGTCTTATAGTAAATTCATCCAAAGACAATCACGATCACATCACAACACCCTGACACCACAGTAGTAGCAATAGAAATGCAACTATATAATACACAAATGGTACAATGAGCCAGCTAGAACAGAATGTCTGTACCTCACAAGAGACTTTTGCTTACACTCAAAACACACATGATCCGTGAAGAACTTTGTACCTGGATCACATAATGGCCTACATGAAAGAAAGCAGTGTGTAGTATCAAGCAGCGAAGGCTCAGATTGGTTAGATATAACCAGTGGTGTACCACAGGGGTCGGTCCTAGGCCCAATCTTTTTCATAATATACATTGATGACCTAGAACTCGGTCTCATATCTAAGATCTCCAAATTTGTTGAAAATACTAAACTAGAAGCTAAAGCTGTAAACAGGTGGGACTGCGAAATGACTCAAAGAGATCTTAAGTTACTAGCAGAATGGTCAAACTGATGACCAATGAAGTTTAATGAAGACAAGTGTAAGGTTATGCACTTTGGAGACGATAATATACGTCACGACTACAAACTATTCGGAAACTCTCCAACTAAAGTAATGAAGAAAAGAACTTTGGACTTGTCATTAGCAACAATATGAAATACACTAAACAGTGTCAAGCAACAAGTAAAATAGGCAACTAAATGTTAGGTTTCATTGCCAGGAACATAGATTAAAAGACACCAGAAAATTTTCTCACACTTTATGATTCTTTATGAAGACCACACTTTGAATATGCAGTCCATTTCTGATCCTCAAGCTATAAGAAATGACGAGGGAAAAAGGTAGAGCGAGTACAATGACGCGCAACAAAAGTGATCCCATCCTTTAGAAATCTAGCATACGAAGCGTGGCTATAATGATTGGATCTCTTCTCCCTTAACAAACATAGACTTCACGGCGACTTAGTCCAAGTGTTCAAAATTCTTAACAAATTCGATAAACCAAATTACGAACATCTTTTCGAAATACCAGGAAAATTGGAATAAAACTCAAAGCTAAAAGATGTACGGACGTGGGAAAATCTTTTTTTCCTATAGGTGTGTTGAGCATTGGCATAAGTTACCGTCAGGTGTAGTGAATGCTAAGACTAAAAATACTTTCAAAAGTCGTTTAGAAAAATATAAATTCAGGTATGCTCTGAGATGAACGCCAAAAATACACTGTATAAACGACAGCGGTAACGGAGACAATAGAAGGCTAATGTGCAGCAGAGGGGAGTCGGTGATAGCTTAAAAAAAACTCCTGAGCGGAATTACATTTTCTTGTCAAGCTAAAATCTACTTCTTTCTTGTCAGACAACCGAGTCGTGGGCCAATCATGCCTCCTGTTGTCTATCTTTCTCATGTAAACTCATGCAAACCCGACACACCCTCCAGTCACATGGAGTAGAGAATCATTCCCACCAAAGAAAACATCTACACAAAAGCAACACAAACTAAGTGCCTTCGAACGAATAAAGAAAACCAGATTTGGACAAGAAAAAGAATCCCTCAACATCGTATGCAAACAATTCTCCAGATCCACTAAGAACTACGTCGCACCTTCCTAGTCGTCCTTCCTTTCAAAAGCAAATATAACAAAGATGCAAACCACACAATACAGTGCACTCAGAACAATCACTGGCTGCCAAAGATCCTCCCGATACAATCTCACTCCCAAATGCTCGCCATTCAATACTTTGCAATGAAACTCGACCCTCTACCACACAAATCGCTATATACCTATTCACCAACCGCAGCTAGAAATCAAGATCTTACCCCTGCCTCACACTTCAGTAACTTCGACTCACAGATCTCCTCATCCTCAACAAAGAGAAAACTAATGGAATATATATTCCATGAGGTAACCGAACTAGCACAAAGCAGCCAACCTCCCAGCTCACCAGATGTACACACTTCTCAAGCCACACTCGCCCTAAAAACACATGCCACACTTTCCCGTCAATGCTGTGGACGTCATGCACTCCTGCAACACTGTAAACAAATTTTCAACAGATCCCAACACTCCTCTTGCCCACGTTGCAGCTACCATAAGAAGACACCTATCACTTGCTCCTCAGTTCCCCTGCACTCTTTGCATACGCACGCACACACACACATAATATTTTCTAGCTTATATATGGACCCTCTCGGTGGATCTGGCAGGTTTCTTAAGCATTGCAGGAACCTCACACACTTTACCAAACTCAGTCACCAGCTTCTGCAGTTTCTCACATAAATCAGCCACCAGCGCTGTATCATCAGCGAAAAACAACTGACTCACTTCCCAAGCTCTCTCATCCACAACAGACTGCATACAAAGATCTGATAGATATATTAACGACTGATAAGAAATGAGTGGAATTTACAGAAAGATCTGATAGATATTGCGATTTTGTATTAATGAATACGAGCAGTTTACTACTTCTTCATCCTGAGATGCTACATAGGTCTAAATTAAGGGAAGAAATACATTAGGAAATGAATTGTGTACTGTGGAGTCATCAGTGGAGGAGAGAATAGGTCTCATTGTTGAGGATATGAAATCATTCATGGAGGAAAGAGAGTAGGCGATACAACAGAACCCTGAAGAACACCGTTGTTGATATAGGTTAAGAGGGGGAAGACAGCCACACCGTCAGCAACTATCACACTGGACCGACTAAGAAGGATTTTATGTAATGAGAAGCTTTGGAAAGCAAAGACTTAAGCCGCATCTTTCCAAATTTTTTGAGTATATTAAGGGCTACATACAATACATGATCCATGTAATACCGAAAAAGAAGAAAAGACAGAAATGAGTCTAAATGAATAAGAAAGTGGGCAGTCGAACAGACTTTCAAAAAGTTTGGAGATAGTGGAAGGTATGGGAGCATTCGTCAAGCTTCTCTTGTGCACTCTGGCTCCGTGCACATATATCCTCATTCTTATTGGCTTCGTTTATGAATAGTCTTTTCTATACCTTATATTCCCGCTTATTTTCATCCAAAGATCTTAATTCTTCCTTCTAATCAATAAGGCAGAAAGATGTTGTTGCATTGGTGCAGCGTTCACATCGGTCCTACATTTGAAAATTCAGTGGTAAATGTGACTTTCGAGCAGAAATTAAAGTCGAACGTCATATTTCGCTTATTCTCTTTGCTTAAAACGTTTTATCTAGAATTTGTTTAATATAAATTGAATTTCTAAGAGTTAGGGATACTTAACGTTTTCTGAGATAGTTACCCAGAAGAAAATAGGTTGATATAGGGGTGTCTTTTATACTGTGGATATCATTGTATGAATTTCTTTTTTCCTCAGTGATATATAACTGAAACAAAACGTGCATTATCATTATAAGTGATCTTGTTCTACTTTTATGGAATTGGTGTTTCCACTGTAAAGAATGATCTAAGAGTTGAGTTTTACAATTTCATTTGTATCTTGATTTTGAAATATATTTTCAATTGATTTGCCCGAATATATATATATATATATATATATATATATATATATATATATATATATATATATATATATATATATATATATATATATATATATATATCACTGAAAATTGCACGTTATATATACAAAAACACTTATTTCCAATTTGGTTCTCAGTATACACTTCAGTTACTGTTAGCACAAGGTTTAGAATTCTAATAGAGTTCAAACATACAAATGACCTACATGAAAATAGAATTCTGTCATAGTGACTAAAAACTAACGTTGAAGAAGTGAATATTTGCTAGTACTCATGTAGCAGAAATAGAAATTAGCTACAAATACGTTAAGATCATTAGCACCTGATTCATTCAATCAAAACGATTTTGTTTTATACATGTAACCTCAATTCGTTTTCACGTCCGTCACACAAAACTTTGATGGATCAAGATTTTTTTTTCTGTCGTTGTTTTCAAGCAAACAAAATGTGCTCATTTGTACCTAAATACAGTGACAACTTGTTCTTTGTTAGCCATTCAGTATGTAATTCCATCTCCACACACAGGGTCTCCTCAGTCACCGAATTGTCTACAGACACGTAGATGTTTACACTTCAACACAACCATCGGTGCGTTGTTCATATAAACTAGAAACAGAAGAGACCCAAGTATGGACCCTTGTGGAACTCCCCACGTTATAAGCGTACCATGAGACAGTGCACCATAAATATCTTCCTCCTATGGCCTTCCTGTCGAATATAAATGGAACCAAAGTACACACATTTCATTAAGATCAATACATTTTAATCATGATTTACTGTATGGAAAGCTTTCTCTGAATTTAGTATCACGATATCCGTATGATAACTTTTTATCACATTTGACTTAAAGATAATGTGTGAGATGTATTAAACATATATCAATGGAATATGACGATCTAAATGCAGATTGGAACGCCTAAAACAAACTATGTTCTACAAGACAGTCATTTAGCTGGTTATGAACACTACCTTCGAACACTTTAGAAATTATATCATGTACCTGGTACACAGGCCTGTATGTATCATCGTGTGTTTTCCTTTTGTGCAAAGGTACAACCCTAGCCATCTTTAGATCATCAGTCACGTTACCTTTATGAAAAGACAGATATGGAGAGGGTTTGGAGAGGCAAGTGCCAAAGACTATCTAGAAGATCTGGTTAGAACATTTTCTAAGCCGTAGCCTCACGAAAGACAAAACCTTAATGGCAGGGATATGAAGGAGAGGGGAAATGTAGGGTTATTAAACAACAAAGTAATGTGAAATATTTCAAGAATATAAATACGAGTGGATTACTAGCGTGACTGGACGCTGCAGATGACATATTGGGCCTAGTAATTGATAATTTTCCACATTATTAATAGACACACTCCACTGGACGGTGCCAGGCATAGTGGCTCGAAAGATAAGCAGCGAGTTCTGATGTTTATAGATATGTAAAAATCTGACCCTGTATGGCACAGATCCAAGTATGCAGTATTTCGATCCCTTTGTCTTCATAGGCATCTGAACTCCTCAGAATATATACAAGACTTGGATTCACTCGCATTCACGGGGTGGTAAATTGTGACGTCCAGTGGAGTGAGTCTTTATGATTACAATATAGGAAGTTTGCCATCTTTAGCTAAGGAGGGCTTGCATGGCTGCCTGGTGAGCCATCCTGATTGTGCTTCCAGTACTCGGTAAGCTGCTGTGTCACATGATTACTGTGTGGCCGTTGGCAACTCAAGGGTGGGCCGTTTTGGTAACTTTCTTTCCCTACACCTCGAAGCCTTGGAACTCTCTACCCTTTCATGTCCTTCCCAATAACTATGACCTGACACGTCTATAAAGGACAGGCTCTTCGCTTCTGAAAATATTCGTAAATATTTTCCCTTGTCTCTTCTTTTTCCCTTTCATTAACCTCTTTATGTTTCAATTAAGGTCGACCTTGATGTGGACTTTTTGTCCGTGACTCGAGCCTCCAACGGTGTATCGTGAAGCCTTAGCATCTCCCTGGGCGAGTCTCCTCCCCTTCCTTCCTGTTATGTTTATCCTTTAGGAGAGACTAGACTCGATTTGATCTCCTTTGTAAGTTTTGAGTCACGATCTTCAGCAATATCTGGTATGATTCGTGTCACCTCTACACTGTTGCTCTTTTCCATCGACTGCCAGATCCCGCGGGATCTGCCTGACCTGTGTGAGCATATGATGAGCTTATTATGGTGGCTGGTGTCATTTAATGTCCTCACGTTTTACGTCTGGTTCTCTCGTCTTCATCTACAAAACTACCTCTCTCAAAACTACTCTCTCTCTCTCTCTCTCTCTCTCTCTCTCTCTCTCTCTCTCTCTCTCTCTCTCTCTCTCTCTCTCTCTCTCTCTCTCTCTCTCTCTCTCTCTCTCTCTCTCTCTCTCTCTCTTCTTCTTTTTCTTCTTTATTATTGTGTTTTTTTCTAATGAGGTATGATCTTCGTTTGTTTTTTCCTACCTCCCGTTTCACTAACTTTTTCTATGTTCAGGTGAGCTCATTTGGTCGTTCACTCCTCAAGTATAAAGCCATCCACTTCCTCTACTTGACCACGATGCATACGAAACCCTCAACTGATCACTGTGTCAAACTTGAGTACACATCTTATATTTTTCCCCCTCCTTTTTCCCATGAAAAATAGTAGAGACCAGTTCTCAGCAGCAATGTACAAAAACTACCATACACGAGATCAGTGTCGACTCGTAGTCGTCCTGAGTCCCCTGCAGGTGAGGCCCGGCGCTGGTAATATAAACCAGGAAGATGCCTAATGAAGGGGAAGACACGAGACGCGGCGAGCGCCCTCTCCTGATAATGGAGATATGGTCCACAAGTGGCAACATGAGAAGCCAGTACCTGCAGAGACCTGAGGATGTGAGGGTAAGTTGATACTGACGGTGTAGCAACACACTGATGGTACGGCAAGAGTAGAGGTATAGCAACAAACTCACGGTACACCGGTACATTGATTGTACAATAACACAGTGATGGTACGACAGTAGAGTGAGCGTACAGCAATACATATTGGCGGTACAGTAACAGAGTGAAGGTACACCAACATAGTGAGGGCTGGGTGGGAGCACATATCTGGTTGTACATAACATCACTGATAATTCTTCATATGACAGCCTACAACTCAGCCATGGATAACGACTTCGTGTAAGATATTTATTCAGCCAATGGAGCGCGAGTGATCGCGCTAATTGGTCGATCCGTCTGATTGGCAAATAACTCCAGTTTCCAGCTTGTTTGCCGAGCTCCTCCGTAAATAACGCTGATCATTTAGACCCGAACGCTAATGCATGTGAGGGAGAGGCAGGCAGTGTGCCTGGAGGGGACTTGGAGCGACTGCAGATGTTTTGAACCATCAACCACAACGTTCACCACCGACACGCTCTAGGGAAAATATTCACATTTTTCGAGGATGTAATGACCTTATTTAGAATGTATTCAAATAATACTACAATCTTTATGGTCTTTCCTCTTTTACTTCTAACTTAGCTTAAGATACGAGGTGATGCCCGTGACTAGCCCTGTACTGCTTGCCACCGCACTAGTGATGAGGCGCCTGCAGAACTAGGAAGAAAGTTGGGATCTGCGTCTATGAGGAGAGAGGGAGGAACGTGAGGGCTGTTCGGAGGCTGGTTGGACCTAAGGGTGAGGACCTGCGGTTGTGCATTTTCATAAGTTATTGTAATTTTCAGGTGTTTTCCGTTATAGTGCAAATGAACGCGCACTTCCATATAGCATACAAACCTCCAACAGCCAGGATCGAACCCGGGACCCTTGCGTAGTACTGTGTGATCGAATACCCTTCGTCCTACGCTGGTGAGCAACAGGGTCTCCAATAGTTATTTCCCATAGGCTCACGCAACCAGCAGATAGCATTTTACAGAACGTAACTGTACAATACGGATATATATATATATATATATATATATATATATATATATATATATATATATATATATATATATATATTCCCTGGGGATAGGGGAGAAAGAATACTTCCCACGTATTCCCTGCGTGTCGTAGAAGGCGACTAAAAGGGAAGGGAGCGGGGGGCTGGAAATCCTCCCCTCTCGTTTTTTTTTTTTTTTAATTTTCCAAAAGAAGGAACAGAGAAGAGGTCCAGGTGAGGATATTCCCTCAAAGGCCCAGTCCTCTGTTCTTAACGCTACCTCGCTATCGCGGGAAATAGCGAACAGTATGACAATATACATAAATATATATATATATATATATATATATATATATATATATATATATATATATATATATATATATATATATATATTGCAGAAGGTGACTAAAGGGGACGGGAGCTGGGGGCTAGAAACCCTCCCCTCCTTACATTTTTGACTTTCTAAAAGGGGAAACAGAAGGAGTCACGCGGGGAGTGCTCGTCCTCCTCGAAGGCTCAGACTGGGGTGTCTAAATGTGTGTGGACATAACCAAGATGAAAAAAAGAGAGAGATAGGTAGCATGTTTGAAGAAAGAAACCTGCACGATTTGGCTCTGAGTAAAACGAAGCTCAAGGGTAAAGGGGAAGAGTGATTTGGGAATGTCTTGGGAGTAAAGTCAGGGTTGGTACGAGGACAAGAGCAAAGGAAGGAGTTGCACTACTCCTGAAGCAGGAATTGTGGGAGTATGTGATAGGGTGTAAGAAAGTAAACGCTAGATTGATGTGGGTACAACTGAAATTGGATGGAGAGAGATGAGTGATTATTGGTGCCTATGCACCAGGTCATAAGAAGAAAGATCATGAGAGGCTAATGTTTGGAAGCAGCTGAGTGAGTGTGTTAGCAGCTGTGATGCACCGGGTTATAGTGATGGGTAATTTGAATGCAAAGGTGAGTAATGTGGCAGTTGAGGGAATAATTGGTGCACATGGGGTGTTCAGTGTTGTAAAGGGAAATGGCGAGGAGCTTGTAGATTTGTGTGCTGACAAAGGACTGGTGATTAGGAATACCTGATTCAAAAAAAGAGATATACATAAGTAAACGTATGTAAGTAGGAGAGATGGCCAGAGAGCGTTATTGGATTACCTGTTAATTGATAGGCGCGTGAAAGAGAGACTTTTAGATTTTAATGTGCTGAGAGGTGCAACTGGAGGGATGTCTGATCATTATCTTGTGGAGGCGAAGGTGAAGATTTGTAGAGGTTTTCAGAAAAGAAGACAGAATGCTGGGGAGAAGAGAATGGTGAGAGTTAGTGAGCTTGGGAAGGAGACGTGTGAGGAAGTACCAGGAGAGATTGAGTGCAGAATGACAAAAGGTGAAAGCAAATGACGTAAGGGGAGTGGGTGAGGAATGGGATGTTTTTATGGAAGCATTGATGGCTTGCGCAAAAGATGCCTGTGGCATGAGAAAGGTGGAAGGTGGGCAGATTAGAAAGGGTAGTGAGCGGTGGGATGAAGAAGTAAGATTGTTAGTGAAAGAGACGAGAGAGGCATTTGGACGACGATTTTTGCAGGGAAATAGTGCAAATGATTGGGAGACGTATAAAAGAAAGAGGCAGGAGGCCGAGAGAAAGGTACAAGAGGTGAAAAAGAGGGCAAATGAGAGTTAGGGTGAGAGAGTATATATATATATATATATATATATATATATATATATATATATGTGTGTGTGTGTGTGTGTGTGTGTGTGTGTGTGTGTGTGTGTGTATTCCTATGAGTCCACGGGTGAAATGAAACACGATAATTTCAAAAGTGCACTTTCGTGTAATAATCACATCATCACAGGAGACACAAGAGAGAAATTTAAGTCAGTTGATATACATCGAAGAGACAAAGCTAGGAAGCCAGTTGGTAAACATGCGATTGTCCATGACAGACAACGAGCGTTCATAAACTTGCCATTTTACAAATCTTATCAACAATAAAGTTATCTAAGTTGTATAGACCATCACTAATAATAAGATTATAATTATTTATGGGTAAGGTATCAAATTCTAATAGCATGAACAATGTAGATTTAGTCAAGACGCTAAGCAATATCAATGTTAATTTTGATTTCAAACTAGTTAGCTTTGATGTTTCCTCACTTTTCACAAAAGTTCCAGTTGATGACCTTTTAGAATATCTATTTGATGTCTTGGATGATATTCATTGACCTGTTTCAAAGTCTGTTTGCATTGAACTGATAAAATTGTGTATAAAAGACTGTATTTCAATTCAATGGAGATTATTATGCTCAAAAATTTGATATGGCAATGGGTAATCCTCTTTCATCCTGTACTAGGCAATCTTTATATGGAATTCTTTTAAACAAAATTACTAAAGGATATCTTACCTTCTAATGCAATTTGGTTTAGGTATGTAGATGATGTTCTTTGTATTTGGCCAACAAATAAAGATTTACAAATATTTCTCCCCTTACTTAACAATTTAGTACCTTCCATCAAATTTACTGTAGAAAATGAAAATAATGGTATATTACCATTTTTAGATTGCATGATCCATAGGCAAGGAAAAAAGTGTAAGTTTAGCCTTTACTAAAAACCTACCAATTATGCTCATGTATCCATTGTTACTCATCTCAACATGACAGAGTTAAATTATCATTTCAATCTATGTTCCTTAGGGCATTACGTATTTGCAGTCCAAAGTTTATTGGTGATGAGTTTGAGAAGATATATTCTATTGGATCTAAATTAAAGTACCCTAGATCTTTCGTTGATAAATCCCTTAAGTTAGCAAAGAAATCATTTTATAGAGTTGAGCCCAAACCTCCCATTGACACCAAGAATCTTTCAGTTCTCCCTTTTAATAATAATTTTACTTTACTGTGTTGTTGTGTGTACGGTACTGTTGTTGTATGTACGGTACTGTGTTGTGTCTACGATACTGTGTTGTTGTGTGTACGATACTGTGTTGTTGTGTGTACGGTACTGGTGTTGTGTGTACGGTACTGGTATTGTATGTACGGTACTGTGTTGTTGTGTGTACGGTACTGTGTTGTTGTGTGTACGGTACTGTATTGTTGTGTGTACGGTTCTGTGTTGTTGTGTGTACGATACTGTGTTGTTGTGTGTACGATACTGTGTTGTTGTATGTACGATACTGTGTTGTGTGTATTGCGGTATACACACAGTCTCTGCACATATCATCAGATGACATTGCTGTTGTTCCTCTGGTAATGCAAGTTTCACAGTATAATCATATCCTACAACTTGATCGTCTATTGAAGATGTATGCCTTCTGATCCAGAGTTCCTTAGTGAAAATATGGTATATGAAAATTTCGTCATAGATTAATAAAACTTCAACTTGTATTTCAAGCGGGTCATCTCCAATCTTCAAATTTCTCATGTATTTGTACATTTCGAGAATGAATGACAAGACTGGCAGGTTTATCGATTATAAGGCGAGGGTAAATGAAACATTATGATACAATGTTAATTTCCTTTTTTCAGTTATCGACACACGAGACAGACTGGAGTAGGGGCCATGGGCTGTCGAACTGTCAGACGCTCTTCCTCCTACAGACTGTGGCAGGAGTCTTGTAGCGTCTTAACTCACTCTCACAGCCGCTCCAACTTGTGTAAACTCGGCTGCGAGGCAAGTTATCAGGAGGCATTAGCATGACAGAGGGTGACGGAGGCGGCAGATCCTCAAGGTGGAAATGGTTCTTTCGCGACACAGAACAGATTGTGAGTGAGGAAAACTTTTATGAAGTGTGGCGTCAACTTGAGCAGTTAGGCGGCCAAACTTCAGCCTCCGACATAGATGAAAAGTTCTATTTAGAATGAATTCTGTCCTGATTCTCTAATACAAGACTTCCGTGGTGTAACGGTTAGCGTTCCTGACCATGGCGCATTGAGGGGACGCCCGGGGTCGTGATCATTAGTTCGAATCCCGATTGCGGTAGTCAGTCCACAGTCAATCCAGCTGGGTTGGTCAATAGACTTGGTACCTGGCTCAGACATGGGTATATATATATATATACGAATAAAGTGCATAGAAACGCGCACCTTCATAGAACATACAAACCTCCAACAGCCAGGATCGAACCCGGGGCCCCAATGTAAGAGGCAAGAATGTAACCGCTACGCTAGGGGCCTATAGCCTAGCGGTTAGCATTACTGCCTCTTGCACAGGGGTCCCGGGTTCGATCCTGGCTGTTGGAGGTTTGTATGATATATATATATATATATATATATATATATATATTATTATCATTACTATTTCTATTATCAAACTTTGTCGCTGTCTCCCTTGTTAGCGAGGTAGCGCAAGGAAACAGACGAAAGAAGAGCCCAACCCACCCACATGCACATGTATATACAAACACGTCCACACACGCAAATATACATACCTATACATCTCAACGTATACATATATATACACACACAGACATATACATGTATACACATGTAAATAATTCATACTGTCTGTCCTTATTCATTCCCGTCGCCACCCCGCCACACATGAAATGATAACCCCTTCCCCCACATATGCGCGAGGTAGCGCTAGGAAAAGACAACAAAGTCCACATTCGTTCACACTCAGTGTCTAGCTGTCATGTATAATGCACCGAAACCACAGCTCCCTTTCCACATCCAGGCCCCACACAACTTTCCATGGTTTACCCCAGACGCTTCACATGCCCTGGTTCAATTCACTGACAGCACGTCGACCCCAGTATACCACATCGTTCCAATTCACTCTATTCCTTGCCCGCCTTTCACCCTCCTGCATGTTCAGGACCCGATCACTCAAAATCTTTTTCACCCCATCTTTCCACCTCCAATTTGGTCTCCCACTTCTCCTCGTTCCCTCCACCTCTGACACATAGATCCTCTTGGTCAATTTTTCCTCACTCATTCTCTCCATGTGACCACACCATTTCAAAATACCCTCTTCTGCTCTCTCAACCACATTCTTTTTATTACCACACATCTCTCTTACCGTTTCATTACTTACTCGATCAAACCACCTCACACCACATATTGTCCTCAACAGGAGGGTGGATGTGCTGGAAATGAGATGTTTGAGGACAATATGTGGTGTGAGGTGGTTTGATCGAGTAAGTAATGTAAGGGTAAGGGAGACGTGTGGAAATCAATATATATATATATATATATATATATATATATATATATATATATATATATATATATATATATATATATATATATATATATATATATATATATATATATATATATATATACATATATATATATATATATATATATATATATATATATATATATATATATATATATATATATATATATATATATAATTGAATACGGCAGCATATTTACAGTTATCAATTTTCTTTATTTTTTCAGTGCTGCTCTACCATCAGGTGGGAGCTCAAACACCAGTTGTCCAAAATTATCCATCTCATTCCAACCAAGCTTTCGCCTTCACTGTGGCATCATCAGAAATCTTAGAAAAAAATAAGGTGTCACAAAACTTGGATGTAAAATGTGGAACGCAAACAACATGTATCAAAGAAACAAACCACAGAATATAGAACTAAAAACTTGAGGGAAAACACTATTAGCGAGAACGTTATTGTCCGGGTGTGGCGTTGAGGTCAGGTCAGGCTCGTCTGATTCTCTGTGACCTTCGTAACCGAGGACCGGGTGGGTCAGTGGCACGTTCCCAGTCCTGAAATGGCGGACTCGGTAGCTTGTGACGGGTCAGTGACATGTTCCCCCTGTCCTAAAAC
Source organism: Panulirus ornatus (assembly GCF_036320965.1). NCBI lineage: Eukaryota > Metazoa > Arthropoda > Malacostraca > Decapoda > Palinuridae > Panulirus > Panulirus ornatus. The sequence goes on along the minus strand of NC_092258.1, from coordinate 14,567,884 downwards.
GATGTTAGGTCTACGTCCTATTGATGAGCCAATATAAGAAAACAGCAAGAAATTTCACAAGATAACTGAAATTCTAAAATTGTATCCACTCTTTGTATATCGTCGGTAAAACTTAAATATATGAAAGACTTTCAGCTTACGTAACGTACAAACTTTGTAACTTATTTTTGTAATAAGTAATTCAAGTATGGTCTGAACCTGGGGTGCACATGGTGATGCCGGCACAAACCAGTCAAAATCGTTAGATGGTTCCCAGAGTTTCGTGGTCGTCTTTGTTATCTCTGCAGTGGATCCGTAATGAACTGAGGGGCGAACTGAGGAATACGGCAGCTATACGATCAGCCAGAAGGGGGCCACTGCAGGAACTGGTGCAGACATTACCCTGCCCACGACCCCAATATACTGATCGTCACTCTACAGTAGACTGCACGACATAACAAGACAGAGATGCCTGGGATACACCACAGGGGGGAGAGACGACAAATGGGATACACTACAGTGGGGCAGGCAACACCTGGGATACACCACAGGGGGAGAGACGACAAATGGGATACACTACAGTGGGGCAGGCAACACCTGGGATACACCACAGGGGGAGAGACGACAAATGGGATACACTACAGTGGGGCAGGCAACACCTTGGATACACCACAGGGGGGAGAGACGACAAATGGGACGCATCACAGTGGGGCAACACCTGAGATACACAACAGAGGTGGAGGCAACACCTGGGATATCACAGTGGTGGAGACAACACCTGGGGTACACGACATTGGGGCACGCGACACTTGGTATACACGACAGTTGTGGAGGCAACACCTGGGGTACACCACACTTGGGGAGGCAACACCTAGGATGCACTACAGTGGAGGAGGAAACAGCTGGAGTACACCGGAGTGGGGGAGGTAGCATCTGGGATACACCACAGTAAGGGAGGCAACACATGGGATACACCACAGTGGGGGAGACAACACCTGGGATAAACCACAGTGGGGGAGACAACACCTTGGATACACCACAAGGGGAGAGGCAACACCTAGGATACACCACAGGGGGGGTAGGTAACACCTTGGATGCAATACAGTGGTGAATGCAACAACTGCGGTGCACCAAAAGGAGAGAGGCAACACTTAGGATACACCAAAGGAGAACAGCAACAACTGGGATACACCACAGTGGGAAGACATCTTGTATACAATGCAGTCTGGGAGGAAACAACAGGGATGCACCACAGTAGGCAACACCTGGGATACACAACAGTGGGGGAAGCAACACCTGGGATACACCACAGGGAGAGAGGCAACACCTGGGATACACCACAGTGGGGCAGCCAACACCTGCGATACACTACAGTAAGGGAGGCAGCACCAGGGATACACCACAGTGGGACAACCAACACCTTGGATACACAACAGAGGTGAAGACAACACCTGGGATACCACAGTGGTGGAATGAACACCTGGGATACACGACAGTGGCGGAGGCAACACCTGGAATACACAACAGTGGGGGAAGCAACACCTGGGATACACTACAGTGGGGGAAGAAACACCTGGGAAACACCGCATTATGAGAGGCAACACCTGGGAAATACAACAGTGGGGAAAGGCAACACCTGAGATACACTTCAGTGGTGGAGACAACACCTGGGATACATCACAGTGGAGCAGACAAAGCCGAGGATACGCCACAGTGGGGGAAGCAACACCTGGGTTACATCACAGTAGGGGAGGCAACACCTGGGATACACCACAATGGTGGAGGCAACATCTGGGATACACCACAGTAGGAATTGCAACACCTGGGATACCCAACAGAGGGGAGACAACACCTTAGATACACCACAGTGGGGGAGGCAACACCTGTAATGTACCACAGATGGGAAGGAAACAACTGGAATACACAACAGTGGGAGAGGAAACATCTGGGATACACCACAGTGGTGGAGGCAACAGCTGGGACACACCACAGTGGAGAGGCAACATCTGGGATACACCACAGTGGTGGAGGCATCACCTGGGATACACCACAGTGGAGAGGCAACATCTGGGATACACCACAGTGGTGGAGGCAACAGCTGGGACACACCACAGTGGAGAGGCAACATCTGGGATACACCACAGTGGCGGAGGCAACACCAGGGATACACCACCGTGGGGAAGACAACACCTAGGATACACCAGGGTAGGGGAGGCAACACCTGGAATTCACTATAGGGGGGTAGGCAACACCTTGGATGCAATAAAGTGATGAAGGCAACACCTGGGATACACCACAGGGAGAGAGGCAACACTTAGGATACACCAGAGGGGGTGAGGCAACGCTTGAGATATACCAAAGTGGTGAAGGCAACACTTTGGATGCAATACAGTAGAAGAGGCAACACATGGGATACACCAAAGTGGTGGAAGCAACACCTGGGATACACCAGAGTAGGGGAGGAAACACCTGGGATACACCAAAGTGGGGGAGGCAACACATTTGGTACAACAGAGTGTTGGAGGAAACACCTGGGATACACCACATTGGGGTAAGCAACACCTGGAATACACCGTAGTTGGGGACGCAACACCTGGAATAAAGCACAGTGGGAGAGGCAACACCTGGGATACACCACAGTGGTGGAAGTAACACCTAGGATACACCACAGGAGAAACAACACCTGGGAAACACTATGGGGGGAGGTAGGGAACACCTTGGATGCAATACAGTGGGGGAGGAAACAACTGAGATACACGAAATTAGGGGATGCAACATCTGGAATACACAACAGTGAGGGAAGCAGCACCTTGGATACACCACAGTAGGGAGGTAACACCTGGAATACACCACAGTGGGGGAGGCAACACCTGGGATACAGCACAGTGGGGGAGGCAACACCTGGGATACGCCACAGTGGGAGAGGCAACACCTGGAATACACCACTGTGGGGAGGCAACACCTGGTATGCACCACAGTGGGGGACGAAACAGCAGGAATACACCGCAGTGGGGAAGGCAACATCTGGAATACATCACAGTGGTGGAGGCAACACCTGGGATATACCACAGTGGGGGAGACAATACCTGGGATACACCACAGTAGAGCAGGCAACACCTGGGATACACAAAGGTGGTGGAGGCAACACCTGGGATACACCACAAGGGGTAGCCTACATCATGGATGCAAAACTGTGGTGAATGCAACACCTGCGATACACCAAAGGGAGAGAGGCAACACTTAGGATACACCAGAGGGGGACAGCAACAACTGGGATACACCAGAGTGGGAAAGGCAACACCTTGGATGCAATACAGTGGGAGAGGTAACACCTGGGTTACACTACCGTGGTGGAAGCATCATATGGGGTACACCACAGTGGGGCAGGAAACACCTGGGATATGCCACAGTAGGGGAGGCAACATCTGGGATACACCATCTTAGATGCAATACAGTGGGAAATCAACACCTGGGATACATCACAGTGGGAGAGGCAACACCTGGGATACATCACAGTGGGGGAGGCAACATCTGGGATACACCATCTCAGATGCAATACAGTGGGAAATCAACACCAGGGATACATCACAATGGGAGGGGCAACACCTGGGATACACCACAGTGATGGAGGCAACATCTATGATACACCACATTGGGCAGGCAACACCTGAGATACACCGCAGTGGGGGAGGCAACACCTGGGATACACGACTTTGGGATAGGCAACACCTGTGATACACCACAGTGGGACAGGCAACGCCTGGGATACACCACAGTGGTAGAGGCAATACCTTGGATACACCTCAGTGGGGCAGGCAACACCTGCGATACATCACAGTGGGAGAGGCAACACCTGGAATACACCATAGTGATGGAGGCAAAATCTAGGATACACCACAGTGGGCAGGCAACACCTGGGATATACGGCAGTAGGGGAGGCAACACCTGGGATACACCACATTGGGATAGGCAACACCTGGGATACACCACATTAGGATAGGCAACACCTGGGATACACCATAGTGGGACAGGCACCACTTCTGATAAACCATTGTGAGAGACGCAACACCTGGGATACACCACAGTGGTGAAGGTAGCACCTGGGATATACAACAGTAGGGCAAGCAACACCTGAGATACACCACAGTGCGGGAGGTAGCACTGGGATACATTACAGTAGGGGAGGCAACAGCTGGGATACATCAAAATGAGGAAGCCAACACCTGGGATACACCACAGTGGGAGAGGTAACACCTGGGATACACCACAGTGGCGGAGGCAACAACTGGGATACATCAAAGTGAGGGAGCCAACACCTGGGATACACCACAGTGGTGGAGGCAACACCTGGGATACACCACAGTGGGAGAGGTAACACCTGGGATACACCACAGTGGCGGAGGCAACACCTGGGATACACCACAGTGGCGGAGGCAACACGTGGGATACATCACAGGGGGAGAGGCAACACATGGGATACATCACAGGGGGAGAGGTAACACCTGGGATACACCACAGTGGTGGAGGCAACACCTGGGATACACCATAGTGGGAAACAACACAAAGAGAGTACAAAACAGTGGGAGAACGACATGCGGGATACACTGTACATATTGGGGGCATGACATCTGGGACACACCATAAATGGGGAGACGATACTTGGGACATCATATCCCACCTGACTCAACATTGCCATATAGTGGTGACCGCTACAGAGATCTGGGAACTTAAAAGGACAACAGACGGAGCAGGGGCTGCTGTGGGCGCTGTGTCACCTAAAGGTCAGGTGAGCAGGACACGTGGGCATGAGGTCAGTGTGTCGGATGTGGCTACGTGTGCCGCAGTCCTAAAGCTTCCCCACAACGTCCCCCAGTTGACCATATCCTCCCCAACACCAAAACGATCATCCTGGTAATGGAGATGTGTGTCCCCTCTGTGTTGTTGTCCTTTCTCTCAACAGTTTTTCTGTACTTTTCGTAACGTCGTCTATTCCTCAAGGTTTATCTGAAGTCGTTTCCATTTAAAAGCCACATGAAAGGGGTAGTGGAACAAGAAACAGTCTATAAACATTCTCTTTCAACAGTTTGCTGACTGGATAACTCGTGGGCAAAGATTTTTCAAGTCAGGGTGTGATGTAGGAACACTAGCCGGCACCGGACGTCCTCTTGTACCCACTCAGACGCAGGGAGGGGCAGCCTCCCTGCCTGACTCCAGGAATCTCTTCAACGTCGCAAATTTCCTGTGGCGACCCGCCCGTGTGGCCAAACACAGGGTTCACTAGAACCTGGCGGATGTGGTGTTCTCACCCAGAACTTCTGAGGTTCCTACCACACTCCGAGGTCAAGTTTGGTGTCACGAACGCCACCTGCATCCTGCTGGTGTTGTCACAGACGACACCCGTGTCTTGCTGGTGTCACACACGCCACTGCGTTTGTGGTGGTCACAGACACTATCTCATACCTTCATGTTTCATTCCATTCCTGTATCATTATCGCTTCACTCACTTATCGTCTTCCGTCGTGTGCTCTGGTAATCGCACCTCAGTTCTCCCTTGCCGTCGGTCAAGAGCTTAATCAATAAGCAGGATAAGATTTCTATTTTCACAAAGTTTTTATGATATACATGTATGCGATGTGAGTCGCTGCCACGTTCTCCTTAGCTGAACCCTAGGTTTGTAATTTAACTTTCTCTCAAGTTTGTAATCGACTGAAACTTAATTGCTGCCAAAAATGAAAAGTCATAATGGGCGCTGTTTGTGTTGGCATGTTTGTGGAGGAAATATGTCAGCAGAGAAGGTAATTGTCGTCTTTGTACGCGAGGACTGTTAGAAGTATATTATGGTTACGAAAATTGAATTTGGCAAAATTGATTATACATATTCATTGTACTTTTGTGCACTGAAAAGACTGTTAATTGTTATCTCAAAATTATATTTCACACGTATAACTGACCGCCCAGCGTTGCTCATAGGCGCGAAGATCCAATTTAGAACAAGGACGAAAATACCAACTGTGCATATGGCAACACAACGTCCGCTCTTTGTTGTCAAATGTACGATGAACGACTTTTTGAGGTACAAATCATGTTCATTTCAATTTTTCTTTATTTCTCTCTGTAAAAGAAACTTGTATCGCTCTTGTCTGGATGTATATGAGTTGCCAATCATCTATTTGTACAGCACGAAGAGAGTCTCATGTGCTGAACTTTCGTTTCTATCATTAAACTTTTTAAACGTTTGAATGTTACCCGCCCGCATTGACAGTTTGCATTCAGTTAGCTGACTCCGCTTGCTTAGTACTTGGACACCATACAAGTACCTCTTTACATGTTTTCTTGCAAGCTTCTTGCTTTCTATCTTGCTGCTGCGTCTTGTTGCCCCTGTCTGCATCTTTCAAAGAACTGTTCAATATCGTCGTAATCAAACTCGTTTCGAAACTTGAACATCGCAACAGGTCTCTCATTATTCAGTCTTTTCCATGCTGGGGAACTCTATAGCCTCAGATCTCTCACCATCAACCATTTCAGGTACCGACGTTCTTGCCCTCTTCGGACCTTCTCTACTAGATCTTAATCTTTTTTTTTTTTAAAGAGATGACCAAACCTAAAAGGCTTATTCTACTGTGGGTATAATACAAGTTGCAAATAACTTGCTGAACATCTTACCCATGTACTTGAAAGCAGTAATAATGTTAATGAGTAAGACAGTTTGTCTCCTTCATAGTTTTCCAAGCATAACGACTTAAAATAGGTTAGATACAGTGCAGATCTGGTTCATCTCACGCACAAGCTCATGTAGGTAGTTACCTACTATACTATAGAAATTTCGCGGCCTTCTTTCGCCCTGCCCCACCTTCCTCATTTTGCGTTGGCTTGAACTGAACTTTCTGGATCACGTATCGAACCAACTCTGGAGCTTTTTCCGACCCCCTGTAAACTGATGGAATCGTTGCCATGTCTCACTTTTCTAATGATCTAAACATTATCACAAAACATGTTCAGGTAGGAAGCCAGTCCTGTGGCACGCCAAGGTAACCCCATCCCGCCTAAAGAAGTCTCTGATGCGTCGTCTGCTCGAGCATCTTCATCAGTCTCCTGTGTGGCAGAGACCACGCATCCCATCGATCCGGATCATCTCTCTTGTCATACAAATTGCTCAGTTAAATGTTGGCTTATGTATGGTCCCTTTTCTCTTTTTTTTTCTCGCCTCTCACTCAGGTACATTTTCTTTTTTAAGTAATCATCCATTTGTTCTCCATAATCTTTTGATTTTTTTTATTGATCAGTTCAGTTTCTCGATCTCCTTTTCAGAATATAAGCACGGCTTTTGCTTGATTCATCCCTGCTCCTACACCCTTTCACCAATTTCGTAACATTTCAGGTGGCCTATCATGTGCACACTAGAGCATATAAGGGGAGGACTCCATCAGGGCTAAGGACTTTATATGAATCGAGACCCTTCAGTATCCTACTTTGCCTTTTCAAACAGTTTCAAATATTCCAAGACTTTCATCCCATCCCCTCTTGAGGTCGGGTGGTAGTGTCCTCCGCTGTCAATAAACTTTTGAACTAATCATACATTTTCTCGTCGTCCTCTACATCTCTTTTCCCTAAATCCTTCGGCCTGATTAGCAGCTCTCAAACTTCATACGTAAAATCTTAAAATCCCTTAACTCAGCCTCTTTCTGCCAGATCTAGTGATAATTCTGTGGCCAAGACTATCCGTCTAGTCTAACTTCATTTCTGATTTAGATTCTTGCTCAACTTAGCTTGGGCTCATAGTAAATATCCTTCCAGTCTTCTGTTTCAGTATGAGAGTGATTACAGTTGTCATGTAGAACTTCAGTCCAACTCTATCTTTTATATTCATTTATGTTTGTGAGACGGCACTGGCAGCTGAGGCCTTAATGTATATGTTTGTGCATATATATATATATATATATATATATATATATATATATATATATATATATATATATATATATATATATATATATTCCTATGAGTCCACAGGGAAAATGAAACACGAAAAGTTCCCAAGTGCACTTTCGTGTAATAATCACATCATCAGGGGAGACGCAAGAGAGAAATATAACAGTCAGTTGATATACATCGAAGAGACGAAGCTAGGACGCCATTTGGTAAACATGTGATTGTCCAAGACAGACAACGAGCGTATCATAAACTTATTATGTGGACAAGAAGGTGAATTGTTTACAAATTTTATCAACAATAAAGTTATCCAATTTGTATAGACCCTCACTAATACTAAGGTTATAATTCTTTCTGTATTTGATAATAGAAAATTCAATGATACTTCTCGTGGTACTGGAGTTAGAGTTAACAACTGAGATGGCATTACTCCAGTCAATACAATGGTCTAAGTTTTTAATGTGGTTAAACAAGGCATTTGATTCTTGTCCTGTTCTTATACTACATTTATGTTGCTTAGGTCTAACAGAAAGATCCTTACCAGTCTGCCCAACATAAAACTTATCACAATTTCTATGTGGCACTTTATAAATGCACCCAGTAGAATTTTCTGGTGAGTTCCCGATTAAGATATTCGTTATAGTATCATTGTTGCTGAAGGCAACATCTATTTTAAAGGATTTAAGCAACATGGGAAGTAAAGTAGGTTATTATTAAAAGGGAGAATTAAAAGATACTTGGTGGCAATGGGAGGTTTGGGCTCAACTCTGGAAGCGATGAAGAATATGTGGAAGGAGAGAACATTATCTCGGAGAATAAAAATGGGTGTGCTTGAAGGCATAGTAGTTCCAATAATATCATATGGTTGCGAGGCATGAGCTATAGATAGGATTGTACGGAGGAGGGCGGATGTGTTGGAAATGAAATGTTTGAGGACAATATGTTGTGTGAGGTGGTTTGATCGAATAAGTAATGAAAGGGTAAGAGAGATATGGGGAAATAAAGAGAGTGTGGTTGAGAGAGCAGAGGAGGGTGGGTTGAAATGCTTTGGGCATATGGAGAGAAACAGTGAGGGAAGATTGACAAAAGAGGAAATATGTTTCAGAGGTGGAGGGAACAAAGAGAAGCGGGAGACTAAATTGAAGGTGGAAGGATGGAGTGAAAAAGATTTTGAGCGATCGGGTGAGAAGCGTGCAAGGAATAGAGTGAATTGGAACGATGTGGTATACCGGGGTCGACGTGCTGTGAATGGACTAAACCAGGGCATGTGAAACGTCTGAGGTAAACCATGGAAAGGTCTTTGGTGCCTAGATGTGAATAGGGAGCTCTGGTTTTATTGCATTACACATGGCAGCTAGAGTCTGAGTGTAAACGAATGTGGCCTTTTTTGTCTTTTTACCTGGTGCTACCTCTCTAAAGCGGGGGTAGCGATGATGTTTCCTGTGGGGAAGGCTGGCGCCCTACCTTGACCCAGGTACCCATTTTATCGACCAACCCTTACGAGTAGATTAACAGCTGGGTTGATTGTGGAGCGACTGCCGCAACCAGGATTCGAACCTAAGCGCTCGACCATGGGCGGCCCGTGAATGCGTCACAGTCAAGAACGCTAATCACAACATCTCGGGAGTCGAAATGTTCACATGTATGTACAATGCATAATACAGTCTGGTCGCTTGTTTGGTTGTTTAGATGAAAGGCTATCTAATACCAGGATCATTAAAGCCATTGACGTCAAGTTATATACCTCATCTGAAAAACCTTCTTCAGGTGTTAAGGATAATTCTAAGACCATATACACTCCAGCTGTGTATGTGGTTTATTGATACTACATTTTCTTCAGAGGTTAAAGTCGTTCTGTTTTCTTCAATCCTGTGCGTTACAATGTTCTCTAACTTTTCCATGGATTATAACTACACTTAAACCCTGGCTATTCTCTTGATCTCTTTTTTTTAAAAATTGTTGATATATGACCACTAGAAAATGTTAATAAGTGATACTCGGCATTTAAGGATATGGATAAGAAAATATCGAAACAGCAGTTCACGTCCTACGTAAGTCCAAAACTAGAATGTGCTTCTCACGTTTGGTCACTGCACCTACAGAAGCACAAAGAGCTAATAAGGAAAGGTTAAAAGGAGGGTTACAAAAATGGTACGAGAATTTATAGACGGGTTACACCGTGGAAAGGTTCAAAGCTTTGTATTTGTCCACCGTGGAAGAGAGAAGGTTGAGGGGTTACTTGATTATAACAACCTTTAGGCCGTTTTGCATCTCTGCTCTGCCTTACGTTCATATCTTTATTTCCACGTTAACTTGCCACAGTAAAATGTTACCTCTAAAGATGTATCGTACACAGAGGCTCCGGCGGTGTTCCCTCCCACTGTTATTTATATCATAGGCCTGATAAGAGAATAGCCTCTGTATTATCTCTTAAAGACATCAGCTCTTCTTAGGTGCTCCTGACTGTTCATGTGTGTGTGTGTGTGAATGTGTGCGTATGTGTGTGAGTGAATGTGTGTGTGTGTGTGTGTGTGTGTGTGTGTGTTAACCTATCTGTACTGTAAGGGGAAGGAGTTTCATGCTGATGCCGCCCGATCTATTAAAAACTTTTTAAATATCTGTATTCTGTCTGTGTTCACCATGTCTTCATTCATCTACATCATTCATCCACCAGTCATACTAAAAAAGCCCTTCTTCCCATTTTTCTTATGTTTCTTGCTAAATTCCACATTGTTCTGTCACTACGTCTCTCAAAGTGCTATTCATTTCATCATTAGCATATGTTAGAAGCTTAAAGGTTGTGATTAAGTCACCACTCACTCTTCTCTTTTCCAAGGTGGATAAATTTAAAGCTTCTAGCCTTTCCTTGTAACCCAGATCTTAATTCTGGTACGACTTTTGTTTCCCTCTTCTGAACCTTCCCCATTAACTCTGTGCTTCTTTAGGTGCGATGACCAAACTTGAGAAGCATGTTCTAGTTTTGGCCATACGTAGGTCGTGAACTGCTTTCTGGACATTACTTGATTCATATACTTGAATGCTATTCTGATGTTTACCAGCAGACAGTCTGTCTCTTTACCTACTGTCCTACCGCGAGACTTGCGACGTGTTAGGTACGAACAATGTCGACTCCCAGGTCTCTTTCTCGTGCAGATTTCCTCCTCGATTATTGGTTCCCAAAGTGGTCGTTATGGACCCTCAGGGTCGATGTATGTTTAGGGGTCGATAGGGGGTAAATATGACTTTAAGGGTCCAAAAGCTTAAGCTCTAAAATTTTGAATAGTTAATTGTATATATGATACAGGAAAGGCACAGTAAGTTTCCATTCTTCATATAATAAGATTTAACACTATAACCTAATGATTATCATTAGGTTCATCCATATCAGTAAGCTTGTAAACCTCAAAGCCGACCCGTGGTCCATCGACATATTTGTCACTCTTTCGGAGACGCGTGACATTAAAGTCTATGCTGTCCCCACCAAGATAAGGTTGGGACACACGTGAAAACACTCGGTGTGGCTGAGGTACCCGGGCTCCCTACACAAGGTTGAAAACACACACACACACACACACACACACACACACACACATATATATATATATATATATATATATATATATATATATATATATATATATGTGTGTGTGTGTGTGTGTTTGTGTGTGTGTGTGTGTGTGTCTGCGGCTGTTGGAGCTTTGTATGTTCTACGAAGGTGCGCGTTTCTTTGCACTTTGTTCGTATATAATATATATATATATATATATATATATATATATATATATATATATATATATATATATATATATATATATAATCTGTTATACTTTGTCGCTGTCTCCCGCGTTAGCGAGGTAGCGCAAGGAAACAGACGAAATAGCGGCCCAACCCGCCCACATACACATATACATACCTATACATTTCAACATATGCATATATATACATACCCAGACATATACATATATACACATGTACATAATTCATACTTGCTGCCTTTCTTCATTCCCATCGCCAACCTGCCACACATGAAATGACAACCCCCTCCCCCGCATGCGCGCGAGGTAGAAAACGGCTAATGGGGGAGGGAGGGGGGGTGTCCCCTCCAGTTTTTACTTTTCCAAAAGAGGGAACAGAGAAGGGGGCCAAGTGAGGATATTTCCCATAAGGCTCAGTCCTCTGTTTTTTTTTTTTTTTTTTTTTTTTTTTTTCCAAAAGAAGGAACAGAGAATTGGGCCAGGTGAGGGTATTCCCTCAAAGGCCCAGTCCTCTGTTCTTAATGCTACCTCGCTAACGCGGGAAATGGCGAATAGTTTAAAAGAAAAAAGATATATATATATATATATTCGCTATTTCCCGCTTCAATAGGTAGCGCCAAGAACAGAAGACTGAGCCTAAGAGGAAAAATCTTTGCTTAGCTCCTTTCTCTGTTCCTTTTTTTGGAAAAGTAAAAACTGGAGGGGAGGATTTCCAGCCCCCCGCTCCCATATATATATCATTTACGTATTATGTAACTGGGGGATGATGAAGGCTCAGTAAGTTTGTGATGAAGTTGAAAGATTTAAAACTTTGTGAACCCTTGTGCTAAATGATCTTCATATCAAAGCTGTGACCCATCATCCTCTTTACACGCACTTGGGTTAAACTTCATGAACTACATATCAGACCATCTTTGGAGTCTGTCAAAAGTTCCCTTGTAAAGTGAAGCAAACCTCCATATGTTTCACTTCGCTCGTGACCTTTGCGTCATCTGCAGACGTACTCACCTTCTGGCGACGCAATCACATAGATCAAGAAGAGTAATGGTCTCAGAACCCATCGGCACTCTGTAGGTGACATGAACTCATTCCGAGAAAGCTCCTCTGGTATGCGTCCTGCACTCTCTCCCACTGAAGTGATCATTAGTCCACTGAGGAAGTCTCAGCGCCCCCTCACACACAACCCCCACAACCCCTCATTCGTGCTTGGCGATCCAGCTCTTAATCATCCTCTCATGTGGCACTGTGTCAAATGCTTCCTGGCAGTCCAGATACAAGCAATCCACCCAGCCTTTTCTTTGATGTGATTATCATTTGTGATTACACTTGGTGATTACTAGATTATCATGTGTGATTACACTTGGTGATTACTAGATATATGTCACGAGGAGAGTATTTTACACTTGTGTTGCTCCCTCTCTTAAGCTTGTATCCACGTAGCATGTCTTTACTCCTATAAGTGTATACACACAGCAAATCCCAGCCAATGGATATATCCATTTATCGGCCAGCCCGAAGGGAAGGATGAATACGTAGGTTGGGTTTGGACCCACTGCCGCATCCAGGATTCGAACCCATGCGGACCAAACCCCGAACGGACCCACTGTTGACTTATGATCAGTAACGCTAACCACCACACCATGGTGGTCTGTGTGTGTGTGTGTGTGTGTGTGTGTGTGTGATCAGCATCACACGTTTGATACGGCAATAGAATTGTGTTGGAAGTGGCTGTCAAGAGTAAAGACAATAAATTTGTCCACTGTGGAAGAAAGAAGAATAAGGGTGACTTGATCACAACCATTAAGTTTTTTAAAGCGGTTGGACGACTTCAGCAGTGAACAGTTCCACGAAAGATGCGAGAAGAGAACAACCAGGGGCCATAACATGAAATTAAGCAAGAAACTTGTTCAATGTTGAAAAGTACTTTAATAGCACTAGAGTCGTTAGTGGGTCAATCGAAACAGCTAACTGGTGAAATCATGAATGTTTATGGCATGAAAAGTTCAAAAAGTTGCACAAGAGATGGAGTTCATGAGACAGACCCCACCGGGTGTAGAACTCCCTACCAGTACGGTATACAATGGGGCCCCATGGATACAATATAAAGTACAGTATAAAGTACAGTATAAAGTATACAGTATAAAGTAGGACCCTACATGTGTAGAACTCCCTCCCCGTGATAAACTAGGGCATCATGGATGTAGAACTTCTTCACTGTACAGAATGAAGCAAGACCCCACGAGTGCACATCTCTCTTTCTGTACAGTACAAAGTAGGTTCTTACAAAAGTACTTACACTCACTTGCATAACTGTCTTACCTACCGTTGAAGCTGGTAATCATGATTAAGTGATCATATAAGTAACCACATTTACCCTTCAAAATCGAAACGTTTCTCAAACTTCAGAGCCTGTGGACATGTACAAACATCTCTACCTATACACGTGTACAAGCATCGGAAAGTGTACACATACACAAACATCGGAGAGTGTACATATGCACAAACATAGGAACCTGTACATATACGCAAACTTCGGAACCTGTACACATGCGGAAACATCACAACTTGTACACATGTACAAACAACGGAACCTGCACACATGCACAAACATCACAACCTGTAAAATGCACAAACAACGGAACCTGTACACATGCACAAACATCACAACCTGTAGAATGCACAAACAACGGAACCTGTACACATGAACAAACATCGCAACCTATACACATGCGCAAACATCGGAACCTGTACATCTGCGTAAACATCAGAACCAGTACACATATGCAAACATCGAAACCTCTACACATTTGCAAACACCGGAACCTGTACACATGTGCTAACAACGAAACCTGGACACATGTGCAAACACAAGAACCTTACACATGCACAAACATCACAGCCTGTACACATGCGCAAACAATGGAACCTGTACACATATGCAAACATCGGAACCTATACAAATGCGCAAACATTGAAATCTGTACACCTACGCAAATATCGGAACCTGTACACATGTGCAAACATCGGAATCTATACACATGCGCAAACATTGGAACCTTTACACATGCGCAAACATCGCAACCTATACAAATGCGCAAACATTGGAACCTGCACACATTCACAAACATATGAACCTGTACACATGCGCAAACATATGAACCTGTACACATGTCCAAACATCGGAACCTATAGACATGTGTAAACATCGAAACCTGTGCACATGCACAAACATAGGAACCTGTTCATATTTGCATACATCGGAATCTGCACATGCACAAACATCGATACTGTACACGTATACAAACATCGGAAGCTGTACACATGTTCAAACATCACACCGTGTATAATGGTGTTCGTCTGTACGTTATGATGTTTGTGTAATTTTCTGTACTGTGAAGTTTGTACATGTTTTGTGCGAATAACATTCTAGACACGCATTAAACAGTATAGTCCACACAAAGACAAACATCACAATCCACAAAAATACACCATCACAACATTCAGACGAATATGATGAGAATCTGCGCCCACACCAACAACAACCTACACATGTACGTAAGCTACACAATGTACGGCTGCGCAAGCGCCACAACTTGTACGCAAACACACGCACCCACCCACACACACACACACACACACAATTACCAGTACACCAACATCAGCGTCAATACACAAACTAACATGGCAGTCACCACATACACACAGACATCACCGTCTACACATGTGCGTAGCCATAACCACCTTCACAAGGAAAGCAATCTGTTGTGAATACTCTGGACTGGACTTCCTCGACTCTAGAGTAAAATAGCGACCCACTTGTAGGCATTACCCTGATAGTGTGACTGGACCCGCTGTGAGTTGCCGGTCGCCGCCATACACACTTTGTTCCATTTGTTTGATATATGAATTTAATTTCTCTTCCACAGCAGTCCTGTGTTACCGTCATAATAGTTAAAACTGAAGACGGGAAAATCTGTCTGAAGTATACAAGGTAGTGGGAGTGTCGGGCAGCGAGAAGCGTGTTAGCGCGAGAAGGTCGAGTCGGGGTTCGTGATCCAGACGTTCGCCAGTGTGGAGTAAGGTAGTGTGCGGGTCGGATGTGTTTGTCGTTCCATCTCCATGATGCCTGTGCCAGTGTCCTCAGGCCACGCCCCTGATACAGTGCTTGGTGTTGCTACTGCAGTGTATCACCTGCAGATCAGTTGATTAGTTACTCTAGCGTGGTAGAGAATGTTAATGTGATTATCGTATGGTTTTGTGTTGGTTTAGTGTTTAGTGCAAACATGAGGTGGGAGTGGTTACTGTTGTTGGTGGCCATGGCGCCAGTATGGGGGTTTATGGTTATGGTACCTGACACAACCCCCGTGGGACGCCAGGTCTTCCTCACCGGCCTGGACGGTCCCACTCGCTACAAGCTGGACTCTCGGAGGACAGCGAGCTACGTCCACAGATACTTCCACGTGGACCGCTCTACGGGTGCAGTCACTGTCAAGCGCCGGCTGGACTGTACAGGCACCTTCTACACTAACCCCGTCACCTTATGGATGGAAGCGTGGTCGGAACGGACGGGGGCGCCTCTGGACTACGTCAATGTGCCCCTCCGTCTGTTGATTTCGGGTGACGCCTGTCAACACCACACCGCCCTCCTTCAGCGGGAAGTTGCATCCTGGGTAGACACGGCGGCGCTATCTCTGCCCTTGCCCGACCCCGACCCCTCCGATCCGTACAGACTTTGCATGAGGCGTTCGCAAGTGATTTTGAGAATCCCCTCCCTCCTGCCACGGTCACTCCAGACGTGCAAGCTGGACTATACCTCAGTCTCTGACCATCGTGTCACGGTAGAGCCGCACGGCGGTGACTTGGTCAGCCGCTACGACACGTGTCTGACGGGGGTGACCAGGATCAAGTTAGGACTGAGAATGACCTGTCCTGGACTGGCGGCGCCTTATGATCACAACTTACTACTGGTGTTGCATAACGCGGTCACCGACGATGCTGGGCACATTCGTCGTATTCGTCGTCAGATGCAGACTGCGGCACCATACTTCGAGCGCACTCTCGAGGTGGCTCATGTATTAGAGGAGTCGGAAAAGGGTACGACTGTGACCACAGTAACGGCCACTGATCCTGAAAATGCCCCACTCACCTATTCCATCGAGGCCGTGCTGGATGCGCGTTCACAGAGAATGTTTGAGATCGACCCCACTTCTGGCCTGGTTACAACCAAGACTCGTCTTAACAGGGAGCTCGTCGACGTCCACTACTTCCGCGTAAAGGCTGTAGATAAAGCGTCTTCACCCCCACGATCAGCCACCACCACTCTGCAGATCAATGTTGACGATGCCAACGACCACGAACCCGTGTTCGAGCGTGAAGAGTACGACACATCGGTGCGAGAATCTACCAGCGTGGGTTCCACTGTTCTCACTGTCCGAGCGACAGATGAAGACGCTGGCCCCAACGCCGACCTGCGATACACCATACTCAATCCTACTGGTGCCAACGAAGTGTTTCGCATAGATCCTAAATCAGGTGAACTGTCGACCCGTTTGCCACTGGACCGTGAGGAACATTCCCTCTACACATTAACCGTCCAGGCGGAGGACCAGGGTCCTGCCCAACATCGCCTCACAGCCACGGCGCAGATCATCATCTCCGTCCTGGACGAAAACGACAACTACCCACAGTTCACGGAGAACACATACACGGTGGAGGTGCCAGAAGACATCAGCGCTGCCGCCTCCCCCGTCATCGCTCACATCCAGGCTAGCGATCACGACAGCGGCAAGAATGGACAGGTGCGCTACGCAATCATCGGTGGCAACACAGCAGGACATTTTACCATCGATGGTTTGTCTGGTGAAGTCCGCGTAGCCTCTCCGCTGGATCACGAGACTAACCGTCACTACCGCCTCGTCATCCGGGCCCAGGACGGCGGTTCACCCCCACGATCCAACACAACGCAACTCCTCGTGAATTTACGGGATGTGAATGACAACTCTCCAAGATTTTATACCCCGCTGTTCCAGGAAACCGTCCAGGAGAATGTTCCAGTTGGGTATTCAATCGTTCGCGTCCAAGCTTTTGACAATGACGCCGGTGATAACGCGCTTCTGACCTACAACATTGAAGGTGGCGGCAAGAACCTTCCTGTAGAAGTGGAGGAGTCGACAGGCTGGGTATTAACTCGGCGAGAATTAGACAGAGAAGAGAACCATCACTACACCTTCACTGTAGTAGCGCGGGACCATGGCGACCCACCCCAGTCAGCCTCTGCCACGGTCATCTTGCAGATTCAGGACCAGAACGATAACGACCCCGTCTTTGAGCCCAAGAACTATCAGGAGACGGTTAGCGAGAGCGACAACCCAGGGACACCCGTAGTCACAATCACGGCTTCGGACAAGGATGAGAACCCGCGATTACACTACGCCATAACAACAGGGAATGAGCGTGGTCGCTTCTCCATTACAGCACAGAATGGACGAGGTCTCATCTCCCTGGCTCAACCCTTAGACTATAAACAAGAACAAAGATACATCTTGACGGTGACGGCTACGGACGCCGGCGGCCGTTACGACACCGCCACCGTTTACGTCAACGTGAGCGACGCCAACACATTCCCACCACAATTTGAGAACACACCGTATTCTGCTATTATATACGAAGACGCCCCGGAGGGCAGCACCGTGATCATGGTGGAGGCCTCTGACGGCGATACTGGCGAGAACGCTCGCATCACTTACTCCCTCAGCGGCGAGTCAGTTCCAGAGTTTGTGATCCATCCCAGCACGGGCGCCATCACTACCACTAAACCCCTGAACCGTGAGGCGCAAGGCGGCTATCTCCTCACCGTCACGGCCCGCGATAACGGCACCCCGGCACTCTCGGACACCACCGACGTCGAAATCACTGTCGTTGACGTTAATGACAACGCACCAGTATTCAGTGAACCGTCGTACCGCGCGTCCATACTAGAAGACGCCACGATTGGAGCGTCCGTTATTCAAATAAAGGCTAGTGACGCCGACGCGGGACGCAACGGCAGGGTCAAGTATTCTTTCGAAGGTGGAAATAATGGTAACGGCGCCTTTACGCTGGACTCGACTTCAGGTGTGGTGAGGACGGCACGCTTGCTGGACCGCGAGTCGGTGGAACAATACTCCCTCGTGGCCCTGGCGGTGGACCACGGCGTCCCGGAGCGGTCGTCGTCAGTGACAGTGCTAGTGGACGTGGAGGACGTTAACGACAACCCTCCCATATTTGACACCGATGGTATTCACTTGTACATTGCGGAGAACTCACCGGTGGGGTCGACGGTGGGCGATATTCGGGCCAGGGATCCCGACTCCGGCCGCAACGCCCTCATCCAGTACAGCATCACAAACGTCTTGGATGCCAAGAGCTTCAGCATGGTCGCTCACCCGTCTGAAGGCCGCGCAGAACTGGTTACCCGCATCGATCTCGACTACGAGTCCCCGAAGAAGAAGTACAAATTGAACGTGTTGGCCACATCACCGCCTCTACGTTCGGACATCCTGGTCACTGTGCATGTGGTGGACATCAACGACAACGCTCCCGTGCTTTCTGACTTCCGCATCATCTTCAACAACTTTGAGAACCACTTCCCCGTCGGTCCCATCGGCCGCGTGCCCGCCATGGACGACGACGTGACGGACCAGGTAAGGATAATGGGATAAAGTCATTAGACAGTTGGTGCGACCTTGGTAATTACTGACCTCCCGACCCTTTTTTCCTCAGCCAGAAGCTTACCTGACCAGACGTGCCTTTGTGACACCCTCGAAGCTTGCCTTCAACCATGTTAGCTTTATAATTCTTTACAATCTTCTTCCATCAAACATTGCAGTTATGTTAGTTTATTGTTGGTATATACTGATATAATCAGACGAAAGAAAAAAGTATTCATTCCTAGAATGCAGTTATGTCGCACACTCGAGAAAAATGTATCTTCCCGGATGGGTTCAATGAATTTCGAAATGATCAGTACAACTAGTGTTGTCTCTGTAGGGTTGGTAAGCGTGAATGTGAGACAAATTCCCTGATATTATGGTAGCCCTATTCTAGTTATTTCCATCGAAATAGAAATTAATATAACATTTATTACGGCAAATGACAAGAAAAAAGCTAACAGTTGATGACATCACAATATCGTGTAAGCAGGGCTACCAATATGAGGCCAGACCAATTGGAATTTCTCAGAATACTTCGTCCGTTGTTTCATATTGTATCACACAGAAATGTGGTAAGATATTGTTGGAAGATACTGGTAGTGACTAAGTGTCTGAATATTGTGTGAATTCATCTTTGTTAATGAGGCCAACGGTGTTGAACTGTATCTCTTTGTATTAATAGCTATGACCTGCTGGCTGTGGGCATTATCCTGGTGAGCGATCATATAGCACATCTATGCACGCATACCCTTCACGGTCTAGCACATTGTTGTGTGTACACTAAGTTCTTCCAGCCTTTACCTGTACTTTTATTTTTACCATTATTATTATTATTATTATTATTATTATTATTATTATTATTATTAGTACACAAGGTAGAGAGATGGAGTCCCATAGCGGCCAGGGTGGTCCCTTCTGCCGCGAGGTTAAGTAAGACATTTTGCCAACAATGGCCAGGAGGCCTGGCGGAGCCTGAGGGTTAGGTCCTGGAACAGGCGTAGCGAACACTAACGCCTTACTAACACCCACAGTGGTGGTGGCGATGCGTGACTCTCACCTGCATACCCTCACCGTGGTGTACACATCCTTGAACTGGTAGCAGCAGTGCGTGAGGATGGTGTGGAGGTCTTACCATCGTATGGTTGTTTAGAGACGAGACCGTGAGGAGCAGCGAGCGGCAGGGCAAGGCTGGCGGCCCACCACCAGGGTGGTCCAAGGCTCATCACTCGTGGCCGTTACCACGCGTAACCATCCCCTTCCCCTCCACACACACACACACACACACACACCGGACCCAGATCGACCTCATATCTTTCAAGTGATCTAAAGTGAATCGACTCTTCGAGTCCTGCAATATCGAGCAAGTTGTGTATGTAAAGATGATGGCGAGGGTAATGTGTGGGGCCTCACAGACGGATGACTTAATCCTGGTGTGTGGCCGAAGGTTGGGGTTTCGGCCCTGCCCAGAGTTAATGAAGATCATGTCGTAGCTTCGTCAAGTTCCCTCACACCCTCTGCTTACCCAGGCCAAGAACCAGGTCGCCACCTGTGATTTTAAGACTTGTTAGTATAGACTTTCTGGCTGTTAAGTGCCTGTAGTCCTAAGATAGATTGATTTGAATTGTGCCGGTGTCCCCGGCAAGTCTACTGTGCACACCATGCTCATCCTTGTGAGCGATGGCGCAAAAGGAGGCATCTCTCATCCCTGAATACATACGATACACATACATAGAATTAATTAGACGTCCCATCGAAGACATTAACTTCCGTCCAGAAGTTTAAGTTTTCTGCGAACACATTGAGTGTCGAGTTAGGCCTTATTATGTGTAGGCACGACAAACTAACCTCACGTGACACATCAACTGTATCACATAAACGCCAGTATTTTTAAAGAAAAGATTCGTGGAACGTGTAGAGGCGCCTCCAGCTGTTCCCTGGGCTCTGGCTACAGTTTGGGAGTCCCCCTCACTGCTGGACATGACGCAGGAGTGCATAATAAACTCGACGCTCTTGCTTCAAAAATCGAAATCCAGCTGTGTTAACTGTATGAATAATGAACCTTTGTGCACACCCGAGGTCTTTCATTTATTACTATTTTTCATGTACATTTATCACTGCAGCTAGAAAACAGATATTTCGGTTATTTATGTTTACTTTTACCCAGTAGGTTAGTAATGATTTATGAGTGAAGTGTGAGTCGTGAGTGGCTGCGGTAGTCAGGAGAGTTTTAGGGGAAGCCACTGGGAAGTGTGGCCAGAGAGGAGGTCCTCGAGGACAGAAATAAAAGCCATTTTATTTGGAATCAAATCGACCAGTGATACAGACGTCTGTTTTTATTATTCCAACCGGCACTGATTTGGTTCAGACGTAGTGAGACCGAACTGGCTCAGCAGGTCTGCTCAGGGTTGGTGACCTAAGGAGCGGATTCGCATCGCAAGTTTGAACTCCTTTGAAAACAATAATGTCAGAGTTAGAAAAGAAATTGTTTGAAAGAAAAGTGTTGCGGATTACTCCATTACTAAATGTGTCCTATACAAAGTACTAGGTTAGCAGCGCCCTACCGCTGGGATGAGAGGTGGGGAAGGATACCTCACCTGCTGTTGGCGACTTTATATTACGGCGGAAATTGTTTGTTGTGATGAATACGTCGAGAGCTGGCCCTGGGGCGGTCGGTGGTAGTAGTCTTGCTGAATACCCGGGTCCCAGCGGCTCCAGATCTTAGCTTTCTGTCTGTGGCTGGGGCGATGGTATGGTGAACACTGAAGAGGGGCGGCCACTGGAGCTCAGGTTACTCCTGCCCGCCCACTCTACCGCGCTGAGTAGGGGGGAGCAAGGAGGGTGAATGGGGGATATAGGACAGGAAGGCAGGCGGGGACGAGGATGATAATGGCGGGACGGTAGAATGGGACGTGCACAACTGGTGAAGAGGGACATGAAGCCATAGGGGAAGGCGAACGAGGGTGGAGTAGGGTGCTCACGTGGGCCCAGGCTGAAGGGGGAGGATTGTAACCAGGGGAAGTAGGAGAGTCTGAGAGGAAACGAGAGGAATTCCTGGATGTTCTGGTGGCGGAAGGGAGGTGCTGGAAATATTGTATTATTTCGGCATCTGACTCCTTGCAGCCTTGTAGTCGTAAGACACTTGTGTATCTTACTGCAGCTGGTTACTACTTAGGATGCTGACGCAACGCTGACCATTAGCATATGATGTCACCACTATGATATGCAAAGATCATGACTAGGACACAGCTGAAGGAGGTGTAGGAGAAACTTGAGAGCCAGGGAGAGGGGGCACCACACACCAGGGTAGGAACGATGATAGAGGCGCGTCGTAAGTGGGGCGTTAAGACTAAATCATCATCCCCTTCCGTGATGACTGTCTTGTTTCCGCTACAGCAGAGAATTACTAACACTCGCAGCCCTGAGACCCCACATTGCCGCTGCGGGAGGAGCCGCTGCTCCACAGTGAACACGAGAAGGAAGCCACCTGCATGATCACTACCTCAGATGATGGACCTCACAAAGAGTTCCTTAATGAAATGATCCAGAGCTGATGCTGGTGTACCGCAGTGGTGTGGGCTGGGTGAGTGGCCCAGTCGGCCGGGTGTACGATGATTACACGAGCCGGGGGCTCTTGGCCAGGGGATCCCGACTGAGGTTGGCCAGGTTTGAGGAGGGAATCCCGACCGTGGTTGGCCAAGCTTGACTGGAAGCTCCCGAAAGGGGTTGGCCAAGTTTGGTTAGGTTGCTCTCGACCGGGTTTGGCCAAGCTTTACTGGAAGCTCCCGACTGGATATGGCCAAGCTTGATTAGGGACTCTCGACTGGGGTTGGCCAAGTTTGAAAGGGGATTCCCAACCGGAGTTGGCCAAGCTTGACGGGAGGCTCCGAACAGGGGTTGACCAAGCTTGGTTAGAGGCTCTTAAACGGGTTTGGCCAAGCTTGGTTAGGGGTTCCGGACTGATGTTATATAAATTTGACTGGGGGTTCCCTACCAGGGTTGGCCAAGCTTGTTCACGCCTTCAGAACAGAAAGCTTGAGCGTAGCCGGGAAGTATATAGACGTGGGAAAAGGCTCTTTGATGCCAGTGTCACGCTAAGAGTCGAGGGTGAAAGCAGTAGTGTATAGCAGGAAGTTTGCAGCTAACGAGTGTGATGATCAGGATAAAGGTTTGACTTACCCTAGTGCGTAGGGATTGGGTTGATAAGGACAGGAGTGCGTATGAAATGAAGTTTATGATTACATGTTGACGCTACAAACACTAATGTTTGTTGTGTCAAGATGGCTACTCTGTGCTCTGCACTTTACATTGTAATAATCGTAGCATTAGCTGTTCTTTAATTAACTTGGCAATGGATGAAGAAATTCATAACATTATGGTAAACTAAGCAATATTCGACTACACTTTGTGTTAGTTTTGTAAAGACACAGATGGAAAACATAAGAAATGTGGTATTCCAGTATCCCCAGGAAGAGTGAAAGATGATTAGAAAGTTGGAAAAATTACTCATGAAAATAGTAAATAAATCTGTTGTCTTCTATAAACAATTAAAGAAAACCTGCTCCCCTAGGAGGAATGGGATGTATTTAGGGAATCAGTGATGGATTGCGCAAAAGATGCTTGTGGCATGAGAAGTGTGGCAGGTGGGTTGATTAGAAAGGGTAGTGAGTGGTGGGATGAAGAAGTAAGATTATTAGTGAAAGAGAAGAGACAGGCATTTGGACGATTTTTGCAGGGAAAAAATGAAATTGAGTGGGGGATGTATAAAAGAAAGAGACAGGAGGTCAAGAGAAAGGTGCAAGAGGTGAAAAAGAGGGCAAATGAGAGTTGGGGTGAGAGAGTATCATTAGATTTAAGGGAGAATAAAAAGATGTTTTGGAAGGAGGTAAATAAAGTGCGTAAGACAAGGGAGCAAATGGGAACTTCAGTGAAGGGCGCTAATGGGGAGGTGATAACAAGTAGTGGTGATGTGAGAAGGAGATGGAGTGAGTATTTTGAAGGTTTGTTGAATGTGTTTGATGATAGAGTGGCAGATATAGGGTGTTTTGGTCGAGGTGGTGAGCAAAGTGAGAGGGTTAGGGAAAATGATTTGGTAAACAGAGAAGAGGTAGTAAAAGCTTTGCGGGAGATGAAAGCCGGCAAGACAGCAGGTTTGGATGGTATTGCAGTGGAATCTATTAAAAAAGGGGGTGACTGTATTGTTGACTGATTTTGGTAAGGTTATTTAATGTATGTATGACTCATGGTGAGGTGCCTGAGGATTGGCGGAATGCGTGCATAGTGCCATTGTACAAAGGCAAAAGGGATAAGAGTGAGTGCTCAAATTACAGAGGTATAAGTTTGTTGAGTATTCCTGGTAAATTATATGGGAGGGTATTGATTGAGAGGGTGAAGGCATGTACAGAGCATCAGATTGGGGAAGAGCAGTGTGGTTTCAGAAGTGGTAGAGGATGTGTGGATCAGGTGTTTGCTTTGAAGAATGTATGTGAGAAATACTTAGAAAAGCAAATGGATTTGTATGTAGCATTTATGGATCTGGAGAAGGCATGCGATAGAGTTGATAGAGATGCTCTGTGGAAGGTATTAAGAATATATGGTGTGGGAGGCAAGTTGTTAGAAGCAGTTAAAAGTTTTTATCGAGGATGTAAGGTATGTGTACGTGAAGGAAGAGAGGAAAGTGATTGGTTCTCAGTGAATGTAGGTTTGCGGCAGGGATGTGTGATGTCTCCATGGTTGTTTAATTTGTTTATGGGTGGGGTTGTTAGGGAAGCGAATGCAAGAGTTTTGGAAAGAGGGGTAAGTATGAAATCTGTTGTGGATGAGAGAGCTTGGGAAGTGAGTCAGTTGTTGTTCGCTGATGATACAACGCTGGTGACTGAATCATTTGAGAAACTGCAGAAGCTGGTGACCGAGTTTGGTAAAGTGTGTGAAAGAAGAAAGTTAAGAGTAAATGTGAATAAGAGCAAAGTTATTAGGTACAGTAGGGTTGAGGGTCAAGTCAATTGGGAGGTAAGTTTGAATGGAGAAAAACTGGAGGAAGTAAAGTGTTTTAGATATCTGGGAGTGGATCTGGCAGCGGATGGAACCATGGAAGCGGAAGTGAATCATAGGGTGGGGGAGGGGGCGAAAATCCTGGGAGCCTTGAAGAATGTGTGGAAGTCGAGAACATTATCTCGGAAAGCAAAAATGGGTATGTTTGAAGGAATAGTGGTTCGAACAATGTTGTATGGTTGCGAGGCGTGGGCTATGGATAGAGTTGTGCGCAGGAGGGTGGATGTGCTGGAAATGAGATGTTTGAGGACAATGTGTGGGGTGAGGTGGTTTGATCGAGTAAGTAATGTAAGGGTAAGAGAGATGTGTGGAAATAAAAAGAGCGTGGTTGAGAGAGCAGAAGAGGGTGTTTTGAAGTGGTTTGGGCACATGGAGAGAATGAGTGAGGAAAGATTGACCAAGAGGATATATGTGTCGGAGGTGGAGGGAACGAGGAGAAGTGGGAGACCAAATTGGAGGTGGAAAGATGGAGTGAAAAAGATTTTGAGTGATCGGGGCCTGAACATGCAGGAGGGTGAAAGGCGTGCAAGGAATAGAGTGAATTGGATCGATGTTGTATACCGGGATTGACGTGCTGTCAGTGGAATGAATCAGGGCATGTGAAGCGTCTGGGGTAAACCATGGAAAGTTGTGTGGGGCCTGGATGTGGAAAGGGAGCTGTGGTTTCGGGCATTATTGCATGACAGCTAGAGACTGAGTGTGAACGAATGGGGCCTTTGTTGTCTTTTCCTAGTGCTACCTCGCACACATGAGGGGGGAGGGGGATGGTATTCCATGTGTGGCGAGGTGGCGATGGGAATGAATAAAGGCAGACAGTGTGAATTGTGTGCATGCGTATATATGTATGTGTCTGTGTGTGTATATATATGTGTACATTGAGATGTATAGGTATGTATATTTGCGTGTGTGGACGTGTATGTATATACATGTGTATGGGGGTGGGTTGGGCCATTTCTTTCGTCTGTGTCCTTGCGCTACCTCGCAAACGCGGGAGACAGCGACAAAGCAAAAAAAAGATAATAATCACATAAAACCCTCCAACAGCCAGGATATGAACCCAGGACCTTTTATGTGGTAGTCGGGAACGCTAACGGCTAGGCTACGATCGTCCTTAGTAGGGAAATAACTATTCGATTACAAGTAACCGAATACACGTTGTCACACATTCATGAGCAACGGGGTCTACACAGGTCAAATCCCAGCAGCTAGCATTTTACCGAACCTTACTGTACAAACGCGGAGGTATATGAGCGAGGTCACAGTTGCTAGAAAAGACATGACGAGGTAGAGAGCTCCAGAGCTTCGAGGTGTAAGGAAAGAAACAGATATGAATGCTGCCCCTTACCCCTTGAGTTGCCAATGGCGACACAGGAATTATGTGATGTAGTGTGGTAACTTGCCGAGTAATGCGTGGTCTAAGTAATGGCTGAGTAACAAATGAACTACCATAAAGACGTAGAGCAATTGGGTCAAGTTGGGAGGTTAGACTGTGAAGGTTGATAAGTCGAACTGCTTTTGACTCTGTGTGTTAAATATAGTGTTAGATCTTCCCTAGATTTGAGAGCAGTAATCCATAAAAAGACAGGGTCAATCAATCCTTTATATAAATAAAGAAACTGTTTGGAAGGAAAGAATGAAATGTAACCTGAGACTGGTTGGCCCGTTAAGATGTATGCAGAAAATTCACAAAAGAACATATGATTTACGAACATGGGGTAGCCACAAGGATAATGAAACGCAAAGATCGAGCGCACTCATGATCATTCACATCTTCAGAGGAATACAGAGAAAATGAACAAATGTAGGTTTAAAGACAGGCGTATGACCTCGCCCGTGGAGCGTCGGGCGAGAAGGTCAAGTAAACGATGTGATCACCAGAGACGTGGTTCGGGTCACCCGATGAGCTGACTCCTCTCTGGTAATCACTTTCTTGCCCTTCCCACCTGACCCTCACCCATTGAGGCCATGCGCCTTACATGCTGTATATATATATATATATATATATATATATATATATATATATATATATATATATATATATATATATATATTATTATTATTATTATTATTTTGCTTTGTCGCTGTCTCCCGCGTTAGCGAGGTAGCGCAAGGAAACAGACGAAAGAAATGGCCCAACCCACCCACATACACATGTATATACATACACGTCCACACACGCAAATATACATACCTATACATCTCAATGTACATATATATATACACACACACAGACATATACATATATACACATGTACATAATTCCTACTGTCTGCCTTTATTTATTCCCATCGCCACCTCGCCACACATGGAATAACAACCCCCTCCTCCCTCATGTGTGCGAGGTAGCGCTAGGAAAAGACAACAAAGGCCCCATTCGTTCAAACTCAGTCTCTAGCTGTCATGTAATAATGCACCGAAACCACACCTCCCTTTCCACATCCAGGCCCCACACAACTTTCCATGGTTTACCCCAGACGCTTCACATGCCCTGGTTCAATTCACTGACAGCACGTCGACCCCGGTATACCACATCGTTCCAATTCACTCTATTCCTTGCACGCCTTTCACCCTCCTGCATGTTCAGGCCCCGATCACTCAAAATCTTTTTCACTCCATCTTTCCACCTCCAATTTGGTCTCCCACTTCTCCTCGTTCCCTCCGCCTCTGACACATATATCCTCTTTGTCAATCTTTCCTCACTCATTCTCTCCATGTGACCAAACCATTTCAAAACACCCTCTTCTGCTCTCTCAACCACGCTCTTTTTATTTCCACACATTTCTCTTACCCTATTATTACTTACTCGATCACACCACCTCACACCACATATTGCCCTCAGACATCTCATTTCCAGCACATCCACCCTCCTGCGCACAACTCTATCCATAGCCCACGCCTCGCAACCATACAGCATTGTTGGAACCACTATTCCTTCAAACATACCCATTTTTGCTTTCCGAGATAATGTTCTCGACTTCCACACATTCTTCAAGGCTCCCAGAATTTTCGCCCCCTCCCCCACCCTATGATTCACTTCCGCTTCCATGGTTCCATCCGCTGCCAGATCCACTCCCAGATATCTAAAACACTTTACTTCCTCCAGTTTTTCTCCATTCAAACTTACCTCCCAATTGACTTGACCCTCAACCCTACTGTACCTAATAACCTTGCTCTTATTCACATTTACTCTTAACTTTCTTCTTTCACACACTTTACCAAACTCAGTCACCAGCTTCTGCAGTTTCTCACAAGAATCAGCCACCAGCGCTGTATCATCAGCGAACAACAACTGACTCACTTCCCAAGCTCTCTCATCCCCAACAGACTTCATACTTGCCCCTCTTTCCAAAACTCTTGCATTCACCTCCCTAACAACCCCATCCATAAACAAATTAAACAACCATGGAGACATCACACACCCCTACCGCAAACCTACATTCACTGAGAACCAATCACTTTCCTCTCTTCCTTCACGTACACATGCCTTACATCCTCGATAAAAACTTTTCACTGCTTCTAACAACTTGCCTCCCACACCATATATTCTTAATACCTTCCACAGAGCATCTCTATCAACTCTATCATATGCCTTCTCCAGATCCATAAATGCTACATACAAATCCATTTGCTTTTCTAAGTATTTCTCACATACATTCTTCAAAGCAAACACCTGATCCACACATCCTCTACCACTTCTGAAACCACACTGCTCTTCCCCAATCTGATGCTCTGTACATGCCTTCACCCTCTCAATCAATACCCTCCCATATAATTTACCAGGAATACTCAACAAACTTATACCTCTGTAATTTGAGCACTCACTCTTATCCCCTTTGCCTTTGTACAATGGCACTATGCACGCATTCCGCCAATCCTCAGGCACCTCACCATGAGTCATACCTACATTAAATAACCTTACCAACCAGTCAACAATACAGTCACCCCCTTTTTTAATAGATTCCACTGCAATACCATCCAAACCTGCTGCCTTGCCGGCTTTCATCTTCCGCAAAGCTTTTACTACCTCTTCTCTGTTTACCAAATCATTTTCCCTAACCCTCTCACTTTGCACACCACCTCGACCAAAACACCCTATATCTGCCACTCTATCATCAAACACATTCAACAAACCTTCAAAATACTCACTCCATCTCCTTCTCACATCACCACTACTTGTTATCACCTCCCCATTAGCCCCCTTCACTGAAGTTCCCATTTGTTCCCTTGTCTCACGCACTTTATTTACCTCCTTCCAAAACATCTTTTTATTCTCCCTAAAATTTAATGATACTCTCTCACCTCAACTCTCATTTGCCCTCCTTTTCACCTCTTGCACCTTTCTCTTGACCTCCTGCCTCTTTCTTTTATACATCTCCCACTCATTTGCATTTTTTCCCTGAAAAAATCGTCCAAATGCCTCTCTCTTCTCTTTCACTAATAATCTTACTTCTTCATCCCACCATTCACTACCCATTCTAATCAACCCACCTGCCACACTTCTCATGCCACAAGCATCTTTTGCGCTAGCCATCACTGCTTCCCTAAATACATCCCATTCCTCCCCCACTCCCCTTACCTCCTTTGTTCTCACCTTTTTACATTCTGTACTCAGTGTCTCCTGGTACTTCCTCACACAAGTCGCCTTCCGAAGCTCACTTACTCTCACCACTCTCTTCACCCCAACATTCTCTCTTCTTTTCTGAAACTCCTACAAATCTTCACCTTCGCCCCCACAAGATAATGATCAGACATCCCTCCAGTTGCACCTCTCAGCACATTAACATCTCTCTTTCGCGCGCCTATCAATTAACACGTAATCGAATAATGCTCTCTGGCCATCTCTCCTACTTACATACGTATACTTATGTATATCTCGCTTTTTAAACCAGGTATTCCCAATCACCAGTCCCTTTTTCAGCACATAAATCTACAAGCTCTTCACCATTTCCATTTACAACACTGAACACCCCATGTATACCAATTATTCCCTCAACTGCCACATTACTCACCTTTGCATTCAAATCACCCATCACTATAACCCGGTCTTGTGCATCAAAACCACTAACACACTCATTCAGCTGCTCTCAAAACACTTGCCTCTCATGATCTTTCTTCTCATGCCCAGGTGCATATGCACCAATAATCACCCATCTCTCTCCATCAACTTTCAGTTTTACCCATATCAATCTAGAATTTACTTTCTTACACTCTATCACATACTCCCAAACTCTTGATTTAGGAGTAGTGCTACTCCTTCCCTTGCTCTTGTCCTCTCACTAACCCCTGACTTTACTCCCAAGACATTCCCAAACCACTCTTCCCCTTTACCCTTGAGCTTCGTTTCACTCAGAGCCAAAACATCCAGGTTCCTTTCCTCAAACATACTACCTAGCTCTCCTTTTTTCACATCTTGGTTACATCCACACACATTTAGGCACCCCAATCTGAGCCTTCGAGGAGGATGAGCACTCCCCGCGTGACTCCTTCTTCTGTTTCCCCTTTTAGAAAGTTAAAATACAAGGAGGGGAGGGTTTCTTGACCCCCGCTCCCGTCCCCTTTAGTCGCCTTCTACGACACGTGAGTAATGCGTGGGAAGTATTTTTTCTCCCCTATCCCCAGGGATATATATATATATATATATATATATATATATATATATATATATATATATATATATATATATTGGAAAGGATCACAATTTTGCGCGTGATCAAGATATTCCTGTGAGTCCACGGGGAAAATGAAACACGTTAAGTTGCCAAGTGCGCTTTCGTGTAATAATCACATCATCAGGGGAAACACAAGAGAGATGTATGAGTCAGGTGATATAAATGGAAGAGACGAAGCTAGGACGCCATGTATACCAGCATATACATGTATGTATATTCTAAGTGCTGTTGCCTTGTAAGAGGTACTGTTGAAATGAACATTGGCATAGGCGACTCGGTCATTACCATAACCTCTCTCATTGTTCGAAGTTTAACTTTTCCTGCTAACTTGTTACTAGGACGCCACTCTATGGCACAACATTACATCTGTCCTATTCATCATGAAAATGTTGTTTGTATTGATCATACCTTCCTGCCGTTGTCGTAGAAGAGTCTCGCTCAGTCAGAGTCATTAATACATGTGCTCCCACGTGGCTCCTGCTTCACGGTAGACAATACACATCCTTTCTACTTTCCCACATGATCATTGCCCTGGTGAACTGAAAACAAACATGACTTTGCATAGTGACACGTTACCGAAGGTTCCATTCTCACTTTCTGGAGCATGGATGCATGAGCTCAGGCATAGTGTGGGTAATCTCGCACTTCAAGTAGTTGCTGAACCTTCCTCACTAACTGCCAGACGACTATCGATGGACGCCTTTATTCATGAGACCGCAGATGGAGAGGTCGCCATATACATTGTCAATACGCGACCCACTCCTGTCCGTCTCCGCAGAGGGACTAAGCTTGTGGAATTCTTAGAATTCTTCGTTTGGAAGTCCGGAATTCAAGACGAGGAGTTGCAGTTGAACATCCGTCTAGTCTCAGATTCAACTAACCCACCACCACCTACTCCTCCGACGTCTGACTCAGCCGTGCACGGCTCGAGTCAGCTCCCCACCATCACCCCTGACATGATTTCTCAGGAAGGATTAACCAAGCATGTTGACCAGTTGACAGACTTACGTAACCAGTGTAATGTCTACTGTTGCCTTGTCAGGAGAACCACTCGGTAGGACTCATTTGGATGCTCACACTATTAACTTACAGAACAACACACGTCCCTATTTACGTCTCAGCCTATCGATTGCCACACACGCACAGAGACATAGCAAACATACTTGTTCAGGTCATGTTGAAAGATAAGGTTATAGAGGAATCACGATCACAATGGAATTCACTACTTATGATCGTTTCCCATTACCAGTGGTATCAGAGCTTCTTCATAGCCTCGGTAACAATAAGGTATTTTCAACTTTGGATTTACTGAGCGGATTTTGGCAGATTTCGTTGTCAGAGGAAAGCCGCCCCCTGACTGCGTTCAGTACGCCAGATGGTCATTGGCAGTTTATATGCATCATGACCTTCGGTCTTCATTCCTCACCGGTCATCACCTTCTCAAGGTTAATGACTAACATTTGTCGTCACATGCTGGGCAAAGATTTCTGGGTTTATCTTGATGATATAATTGTCATGTCTCCAGACATTCCTTCTCATTTCGAAAGTCTTGAGAGAGTATTCCTTCGACTCAAGGATGCAAATCTAAAAATCAAGTTACCCAAATGTTCCTTCCTACAAACAAGAATTAATTACTTAGGTCACACCGTTGATGAAAACGGTATTCAACCTAATGCAGACTGGCCAGTCCCCTTCCACAGTAGACAAAATCAAATCCTTCCTTGGTTTAGCAGGATATTATCGAAGATTTATCGCTAATTTCGCGAAGATCGCACACCCACTCACTTCATTTTTGAAACTGGGAATTACATTCCTGTGGACTACAGCGCAGAACGATGCGTTTAACTTGCTAAAGCAACACTTGATCGAGGCGCTTATCCTTCGGTTCCCCTACTTCGAGAAACCCTTCATTTAGCACACATGCTTGTAAACAGGGTCTTGGAGCTGTACTTATGCAGGAATCAATAAGGGTAGACTTTTTCCCATAGCTTATGCGAGTTGTTCATGTTCAAGGACAGAATTGAAATACTCAGTAACCGAGTTAGAAGGCTTTCCAGTAGTCTGGGCACTCAAACATTTTAAAGAATACATGTATGGTTACCTATCACAGTTTATACAGATCACAGAGCATTGTTAAGCATTTTTCAACGACAAGATCCAATAGGAAAGTTTCATAGATGGTTTTTAACTATACAAGACTTTGATATAGATTTTCGTTTTGTTTCGGGCTCATCCAATGTAGTTGCAGACGCACATTCCCGCAGAGTGGGTGCAGTCACTGTAGACAGGTAGCCCCGTA
Organism: Panulirus ornatus; assembly: GCF_036320965.1. NCBI lineage: Eukaryota > Metazoa > Arthropoda > Malacostraca > Decapoda > Palinuridae > Panulirus > Panulirus ornatus. Next base: position 14,534,514 of record NC_092258.1, on the reverse strand, counting down.
GATTTTGATATAGAGAGGTTGAGACAGCATCAGTCAGATGACCCAATTTGGGGTCCTGTCATAGAATTCCTAGACGATCTTCCTTGGATGTTAAGACAGTTGTTCCATTTAGAAATTGTATTCAGCACAGTGAGGGAGTCTTGTGCAGGGACGCGAAATTGGGAGTGCTCGCCCAGTGTTGTTAGACAAACAAACATTCCAATAACATTAGTACAAGATTTCTTGAAGTTGGCACATGATTCACTCCAGGCCGCACACCCAGGCGCAGATACAAGCTATAAGCAAACTCGTTTGAGGTATTTTTGGCCAAAATGCAGAAGAACATTACAGATCATATTTTGAGGTGCCAAATCTGTAACACACACAAGGGAAGTCCCATTACCCCGCAAACTGTGTTGAAATATCCTGTACCTTCATACCCATGGGAAAGAGTTCATATGGACATATTATAAGGTTTTCCTGGGTCCATGGCAGGCTACACATATGGTTTAGTAATTACTGATGTTTTTACAAGATATTGTGAATGAGTCCCAGTTCAAAACAAAGACGCAGCCACGGTCGATAAGGCGTTCAAGAAACATATCTTAGACATAATGCATCGAAGATTTTAGTCACAGATGATGGAGGGGAATTTAATACCTCATTATTGAAGAACTGTGTAAGTTGTATAACTACGTGTAATATAATGGCACATCACCAAGCCTCAAATGGTCTGGCTGAAAGGTTGAACCGTAAGATCCTCCAGTGTCTTCGCACAAACATTAATTTTGATTATTATGAATGGGATGAATACCTGCCTGATAACCAATGCTCATTAAACTCAGCATATCATAAGTCGATTGGAGACACACCCTGCCACGCCTTACACGGTTTTGCTAAAGTGTTGCCGTATGACACAGTAGCGTCCCCTCCTACATGTCCAGCGATTCACAAATCAATCGTAGCAGAAAAATATCGCACGAATCAATTGATTCATCAAAGGATCAAGGAAAATCTAGGTGAAGCCACTACAACTTTCACGGATCAGGCTAATAAATCCGGACTCTTAGTAATGATGCAGGAATTTAAGTCTAGAAGTGAGGTTCCTAAACTTGACCCAGAATTTTCTGATCCTGATAGAGTCGTAGCTCATCTAAAGGGACATAAGTTTAGGGTTCGACATCTACATACAGGTGACGTTCGTGAGGAACATGATGTCCACTTGAAAGTTTTACTGTATTCTGAACATGATCATCCCGGTCTCACACCAGACAATACTCCTCAACCCTCAAAACAATATCACCTTACCACCTTCTACCACTGTTCAGTCTGTCCCCACACCAGAACCCTCACATCACCACCACAGACACATCATTAAGAACCTCGCCTTTTAAAAAGTTGCTTAGCTTATCATTTCACAGGTTCTTCCTTCTCATGTCCTTAGGGTGTCATCCTATTTATGACACCATGGCAGTACCAGGCACCCTTCTCACGGCTCCCCGCCAGGTTCACCTCGTGAGGGACACAGTTAAGCTGGGCTTGGAGGGGTCTACCTTACACTTACGATATTGTAGTGAAACCAATGAAGGCCGTACCTGGCTTACGGTTTTTGTAGGTCATCATCTGTGTCACCAGAGTCTGTCAAAACAACCTTGTGTGATGTCGCCATTTTATAAGGCTGGTTCTATTTATAGTAAGAGATTATAAGTAAATTTCTAAGTACATATGAACCTTTATATCTATCGCATGGAATCTTGTCTGACGTGTAACAGTATCAGACTTAGAGGCACATGATAACCAAAAAAAGCTTAGAATATAACTAACACTATTTGCTTAATTCAAAATACATATCATGAATCTTATTTGAAAATATTGTAATGAACTGAAGCCAATAAAGGATTTTACGAAAGGTATACTTAACACTATAACATATCTGCATAAAGACTCTATATATTGTTACGAAGTCATTGCTTATTCGAGCAAGGTCGCCAGTAACATATATATGTTACAAATACTATATTGATCCTTGTCTTTGTAAGGGCGTTAGATTTGTTATATTGCACAACTCAGGATAACGCTATCTTAACGTTATGGGGTTAAAACAAACACCAGGGTTAGAATTACTTATAATGAAAGAATTCAAATGTACAAGGTGAACACATGAATCAGGCACGAATCGTTTACGTTAACACTGAACATTAGTTAAACATTGAACATGAGTTAACATTCCAGATAAGATTTCAAACCAGGAGATCTCTTTATAACACTTTGTTCTATAACATTACACTTAGACCTGACGTGACACAGTAAACATCATCGTTACACTTAGCTAAACCTGACGTGACACAGTAAACATCATCGTTACACTTAGCTAAACCTGACGTGACACAGTAAACATCTTCGTTACACTTAGCTAAACCTGACGTGACACAGTAAACATCGTTACACTTAGCTAAACCTGACGTAACACAGTAAACATCATCGTTACACTTAGTTAAACTTGACGTGACACAGAAAACATCGTTACCTTTAGCTAAACCTGACGTGACACAGTAAACCTCATCGTTACACTTAGTTAAACTTGACGTGACACAGTAAACATCGTCGTTACACTTAGCTAAACCTGACGTGACACAGTAACATCTTACAAACTGTGGCAGCGGTGGCTACGGGTTTCGAGACAGGGAAAGCTTACATTACCTTGCTGGGCTCGGGGGCTCGGGACTGCTGAAGGAATCGACTCCCAGACGATCGTCTGAGCCTTTTATCTGAAGGACCAGCAAGGCAGGAACAGCTAGCCACGCCTCGACCCGCCACTATGGCTACTATAGGTCAGAATGACACAATTGCCCTTGATAGGTCAAAAGACTGCTTGTCACGCCCTCATCTTGACGTGATTGGCTGAAGGAGGCCTAAGGTCTGGCCCACATATTCAAACTTCTTTGCTCCCTTGTCCATGACAGCAGCGAACGTACAGGATGACATACCCCGCAGCTGGCCCCATGCTTTAACCTGACGCCGTTGACAAGGGTTTGGGTGCTAGAGGACTGGTCAACATCTGCTTCAGAAACATAATTGCTAGGACGAGTAACACGGTCAGGGAAGTGAGCTCCGAGCCGATAGCAACCACGCCTTACACCAAGGCACACCATACACAGAAACACATCATACACATATACGAACATGTGGACGCACACACACGTGTTCGTAACAATATGAGAGGAGTCATTGCGAAAAAAAATATATCACAATGATATGCAAACACAAGAAAGAGTACATGGAATAATAAATGAAAACTTAGATTAATTGGGTAAATTACAAAAGTGGATAATCATGTCAAGAAGCACAGAAAAGTATATGTCTATATGTATAGACTAAGACGTAGTACCACCTAAAAAGCATACCTCACAGAGTGAACCATTTTGACACAGTTCTTTCTGTATGGGAGATTCGTTCACCAAGGCGTCTTGGGTGTAGCGAGGTGAAGACGCGTGCAGAGTAGCGGCTCGCTAGCAAGAAAGTTGAGTGAGCGACAAGGGCTGGACCGGGCGATGCTGACGTCTGGGATGTCGCCACGCATGATGATGATGACACGTCTCTGGAGCAGTCAACAAGATGACCTCCAAGTTGGTGTGGGCTGGATCGCTGACCTTGCTTGAGACGTCTCGATGTGATGACAACACTGCTCGACTGTAGCCCTTGCTAGCGGCAGAGTGTCAGCAATGCAATAAAGGCGTATCTTCAATGCAGGTTAGGTACGGGCGATGGATTACAGGAGCGAACGCCAGGACTGTGTCAGGTAGGCTTGTATGACTACCGGGAACACCAGGCGTAGGAATATGTAGTAGATGTGACGGTCGTCTGTGGTCACGTAAGTTCTTACGTCGCTGCCACCATTTGCAAGGCTGAGTTGGTATAAAGGAGATCGGGGTTTTCTTCGTTCCGTGGCACTCACTGAAAATCAGATGGTCTTTGCAGTTTTATTAGAAAAATCAGTAGACGGTGAGAAGAAACTGGCCATTGTGACCATGACTAGTGCTGAGCCCAGCTTTTAATCTGGGCCTGACAACACCACATCATCACGTGTTTGAGCGACCTGCCTGCTCTCCCATACATCGTCTGCAGGTCCGCTTTACATGTTACACAAGACTGAGCAATACCTTGTGCTTGGTTCTTACATACTAAGCAGTGAGCCCGTGAACACAACCCATGTGATGGCACTACATATGTATAACTCACAGTGAAAGGATAAAACTTACTTCGTAAGTGAAGGGTCACCTTTGGGGAGGCTTTGTTATCAACAGCTGACGAAATCGATGCAGTCTCTTCAGAGAAATTGTCGCCTCGTAGTTCATCCTGTCCCTGCTACGGAGTGTAGCGCAACCTTGGAGCTGCAGGGTCTCCCCTGGATGGGAGGTTTTAGGGTCATTACCCCAGGACTCCTACGTGAAAGGACTTCTAGGGTTGTATGATGATAATGATGATGATCCTGTCAAGGAATTCCAGCAGCATCAGACCCATGGGTTGTTGTTGCTCGGGTGTTTGTGACTGAGCAGTTGATCAGCAAGTCAGGGATTGATGTGGCTACGGGAGGAAAGCTCGGAGGTGATTGAAGGAGAAACACCAATAGACTTTACAACATGCTGATATGAGCCGTAAATAACGTCAGTCGTAAGATGTGAACTGAAGTTTTCATTGTGTTGCTGAACGTATCTATAGCAGTGCTGTCAACACATGTAACTGGTCCATACGACAGTGATTCAGTTGAAGATCATAATGGTAATTATGTTTGTTTGTATCCATTACCGCGAGTGAACACGGGCAAACTTAGCCTTAAGTAAATGTTTTGATTGAGATTATCAAGGCCTTCGGTACTTTCGAAGACTTGTATTCATTATCTCTTCGTCTTCTCTTTTCTGAGTTAAATAAGGTTAATTCGTCATTTCGACTCGCATACGATTTGTTTCTCAGTCCGGGAACCATGATGACTGCTCGCCGCTGTACTCCCTCTGTTCAACCTGTCATTCCTCAAGTAGGGTGAACAAAACTGAACACAGTATTGGAGGTGGGAACACACGAGTGATCTGTAAAATGTGGTCATGATTTCCTTAAATTCGAAAACTCTACTTACGAATCATGGAATTTTGTTCGCCTATTTTTAGTTGGGAGGCGTCCTTACTTGTGATAGAAGGATTAATCATCTCTCATCTGCACTCCGGCTTTGTCAAACACAAAAGGAACAGCCAAACAAAAGAGACAGACGTATTCGTGTTGAGTGGCCATTTAGAAGGTGGGATCACGTGGGAGAGTAAAGGAAAAAAGATATGAATGCGAACAAATGTAAGGTGGAGTTGTAAAGCAGGTCAGATTAGGCTGTTGTGGCTGGGAGAGAGAGAGGTGAGAGGATGCTGCACAGCGTCGTACAGTCTGGCATCAAGCAGGGGTTCAGGTCCTCGTTCACTGGGGTCAACACGTCTCACCCACGAGTCTGGCATCAAGCAGGGGTTGAGGTCCTCGTTCACTGGGGTCAACACGTCTCACCCACGAGTCTGGCATCAAGCAGGGGTTGAGGTCCTCGTTCACTGGGGTCAACACGTCTCACCCACGAGTCTGGCATCAAGCAGGGGTTCAGGTCCTAGTTCACTGGGGTCAACACGTCTCACCCACGAGTATGGCATCAAGCAGGGGTTGAGGTCCTCGTTCACTGGGGTCAACACGTCTCACCCACGAGTCTGGCATCAAGCAGGGGTTGAGGTCCTCGTTCACTGGGGTCAACACGTCTCACCCACGAGTCTGGCATCAAGCAGGGGTTCAGGTCCTCGTTCACTGGGGTCAACACGTCTCACCCACGAGTCTGGCATCAAGCAGGGGTTCAGTTCCTCGTTCAAGACGGTCAACACATCTCACAGGTGTTGGAACGAACAGTGTTCACGTCTTCCGTCTCTAAGGTCAATATTAACTATCCTTGACCAGATATTAATAAGAGAGTCAGGCCATTGAGTAATTGTACTCCAAAGTATTGTCAGATGGTTCTTGTTGTCCACAGAGGGTAATTGATATGATAGACAAGCTAATGAGTACTGAACTGGGATCTTTAGTATATTAGATAGCACATTATTAAATCGGTGCTTCTTTGGCAGAAGCCGCTAACAAGCGAATATAAACGATGCGTTTTTTATATGTGAAAGTTTTAGAATTAATTCCTGTTTTATATTCCTAATTTCCTGGTACATTTAACCTTACATTACCAGGTTAGATCACCCCTGGACTGTAAGTTAATTGAATGAAATTAGACTTTTATCAAACATGATTACATCCTGAGTAAAATAGTGCCATACGTTCATAAGTTCCTAAATCCTGGAATTCCCTGGTGTGGCAGATCACGAGGCAAGAAAGTGATAAGAAGGTAAATGAATCAAGACAAAAGATTTATATGAAGAACAATTACAGCCATCAAGGCAGACGGTACGTTCCAGCCATCAAGGCAGACGGTACGTTCCAGCCATCAAGGCAGACGGTACGTTCCAGCCATCAGGGCAGACGGTGCGTTCCAGCCATCAAAGCAGACGGTGCGTTCCAGCCATCAAGGCAGACGGTACGTTCCAGCCATCAGGGCAGACGGTACGTTCCAGCCATCAAGGCAGACGGTGCGTTCCAGCCATCAAGGCAAACGGTACGTTCCAGCCATCAAGGCAGACGGTACGTTCCAGCCATCAAGGTAGACGGTACGTTCCAGCCATCAAGGCAGACGGTACGTTCCAGCCATCAAGGTAGACGGTACGTTCCAGCCATCAAGGCAGACGGTACGTTCCAGCCATCAAGGCAGACGGTACGTTCCAGCCATCAAGGTAGACGGTACGTTCCAGCCATCAAGGCAGACGGTACGTTCCAGCCATCAAGGTAGACGGTACGTTCCAGCCATCAAGGCAGACGGTACGTTCCAGCCATCAAGGTAGACGGTACGTTCCAGCCATCAAGGCAGACGGTACGTTCCAGCCATCAAGGCAGACGGTACGTTCCAGCCATCAAGGCAGACGGTACGTTCCAGCCATCAAGGCAGACGGTACGTTCCAGCCATCAAGGCAGACGGTACGTAACTGAAGGTTTTTATAAGAACATCGACTCGTGACTTTACCTTCTATAGTTAGATTCTTTTTTTTCCTTTTTTTTTGCCGTAGTCAAAGTCAAGTGGTATTTCATGATGGATGTGGTAGGTATATTTGTCTGCCAATCAGTTACTGGAGCAATTTTGATATTTTCGTGTGATATTTCACTTCCCTGCTGCTATACACATTAGTGTAAGTAAATCCGTTTGTCCTGCATATGACAGTGCAGAGAGACGGATAGATAATATCATGCCTTATTCTCAAGTGATTCAATTTTGGATGATTCTTCGTCTAGCCTTCGTCCCACTGAAGCTATGCTCCCTCGTATATTTTCCTCACTCTGGATCTTCCGAGTACAGTATTCACCCAGATGGCTTACCTCCTTAGGTCCAGAGAGAGTGCTCCTTCGAGCAAGCTACGATCCTTGTTTGCCCATTTCGTCTTGTCAGAGGAACCTAGACTTTCCCTTCTTGGAAGCATGACTTGGTGCAGCCCATCTCTACGAAAGGAGACGGGTCTAACCCTTCCAGCTGTAATATGTGGCAAGAAATATTGCCACGCCCACTAGAACACTGCCGTAGGCTAAGAAAAGAAGAAATAGAACCTTTTAGGGTTGTTCAAGTAAACTCCGCAAGGAATGGAACACCTTATTGATAACAAGATACCTGAAATTCGGAAACTGTTTCCACCGTGTGCATCTAGTAGATTTGTTTACAAAGTGGAGAAGGCTGTAAGCTTACGTAACGAACTAACCTGGTAACCATACGTCATAATTATCAACGCACTTGGTGTCTAACAAAGATTCTGTTTCTCTAATCCTTTTGCACTACCGCTCACGGGATAGGTATGGGCAGTATGATAAATAGATACTGCTGCTAATGGACCAAATGAAAGAAAATCAACTACCATCCTATTGTTCCAACTTCATCCGTCTCTGAAATCTCTGAAATCCACCTTAACTCTCAGTTTTCCAACCGCCTAAATCCCCACTTCATTCACTTTGATAATTGTCAGTTTGGCTTTCGCTGGTGATTTCCCCCATGTGACTCGCCTCTGGTCCTTCTCTCTCAAGGCTTTTGGTGAGTCTTTTGTCGTAACCCTGGACATGTCCTGCTTCCTTCGTGTAGCTTTAGTGTACGTGTCTGTTGTGTGGTGCACAAGCTTCCTCTCTTGCTGCTCTAACTGTATTCTTTCTTAAGTTCATGATTCCACTTTATATTCTTGAACCCACTTTCCCTCTCCTTCTGATACTCGTTATCTTACCATTACTGAATAAACCTCTTATCTTATACCTGACCTGTGCAGCATCTCGGAACGAGGATTCAGTAATGTCATTAGACTCAACGATGATAAAACGCAATGTTTACCTATGTCTCTTTCCTAGACGTCCTTCGTTTCCTCTCTGTTCAGCTTCAGAGCACCACAGTTTAGCGTTACGAGACCATGGCCATGTTCTCTACACTGATCTGGGGTGTGGCGCATAGGTACCGTGCTCAATTTTCTTTTGAACTGCTGCTTCATAGGTAAAGGAGCTGTCGCTTAGCTTTGAATATATATATATATATATATATATATATATATATATATATATATATATATATATATATATATATATATATATATATATATATTTGAGTGTGAGTGTGTGTGTGTGTGTGTGTGTGTGTGTGTGTGAGTGTGTGTGTGTGTGTCTAATTGTATAGGTTCATAGGTAGTAAAGCACCATATGTACAATAACAGGCACAATACATAGAACAGTTGTCGGCCATACATAGAACAACTGACACCATACCTAAAACACCTGGCACCAAACGAAAAACAACCGGCACTGTACCTACAGCAGCCGGCATTATACCTACAACAACCGGCACCCGTACCTGGAGCAGCTGGCGCCACACCAAAACAACTGTTATGGCATTTTACGTCTGGTCGGCCCACGTAGCTGCTAGGATCAAGGCCGGCTGAAAAAGTAGCTAGGTTTAAGACTGGCCTCCGAAGCAGCTAGATTCAAGGTTGGCCTCCGATACTGGTTCAAGGCAGGCCTCCAAAGCATCTAGGTTCAAGGCTGGCTTAAGAAGGAGCTAAGTTCAACACTGGCCTCTGAAACAGCAAGGTTCAAGGCTGACCTCCATAGCAGCTAGGTTCAAGCCTGACCGAGATAGAGAGAGAGAGAGAGAGAGAGAGAGAGAGAGAGAGAGAGAGAGAGAGAGAGAGAGAGAGAGAGAGATGCATGTAAAACCACAAGGAAGTGGAAAATACGAAGTGTCGAGCGCTTTCGTAAGATTTCATCATCAACCGCTTACAACTTCGTATTTTCCGTCTCCTTGTGAGTTTACCTGCTTCTTGTGTACACTTCATACTTGTATATATGTATATATATATATATATATATATATATATATATATATATATATATATATATATATATATATATATATATAATGTATATGACTGTTTGTCATCAATCTATTACGCTGTGGTCTACCGTCACACTGTACAGTTTAAGTTGTTTACTTAGTGATATTCAAGATCATATGAGGATTTCATACTGTGCTCTGATCATCAAAATAATTAGTGTATTACTTGTATGAAGTTCAAGATAATGATATCGTTGCAGTGTACATGTATGTCCTTCTTCCTCGCATACACACTTCTTGGACTAATTCTGTTATACTGAATTGAGATCATATAGTCAGCAGGCATTACTATCATTTTGTACCCCAGCATTTAGCAGTGGTTGAACACGATGGCGAAGGTATATGGACGTTGACAGAGCGCAGCTCGGGTTTCCTGCTGTCCCGTAACAAGAGGGGAAAAATTATCTTATGAATTGATGTTACTATTAACATGTATGATATGAAAGGTTAAACTGTGGGGCGGCAAGAGGGGAGGTGTAGGGCGGCAAGAGGGGTGGTGTAGGGCAACAAGAGGGGAGGTGTAGGGCGGCAAGAAGGGAGGTGTAGGGCGGCAAGAAGGGAGGTGTAGGGTTTCAGGAGGGCAAGTGTAGGGCGGCAGGAGGGCAGGTGTGGTACGAGCAGGATAGTGGATATGAGGCACTTGAAGAATGTCCAGTCGACTGTCTGGGGTAACGCTCTCTTACACTCTGCTGTGTAGAGGGAGGAGGACCCTGCTGCAGCACACCAGGTGCACCAGGCACCACATGTGGGCGCTGGGAAATGATATGAGGTCAGTCGTGTGTGTATCTCCGTGCTCGGAAGCCTGGTTCCCTCTGTCGCTCAACACTGAACTGTGGCACGGTGCCATGAAGGATTAACACTGATATGTGGCACGGTACCATGAAGGATTAACACTGATATGTGGCACGGTGCCATGAAGGATTAACACTGATATGTGGCACGGTGCCATGAAGGATTAACACTGATATGTGGCACGGTACCATGAAGGATTAACACTGATATGTGGCACGGTACCATGAAGGATTAACACTGATATGTGGCACGGTGCCATGAAGGATTAACACTGATATGTGGCACGGTACCATGAAGGATTAACACTGATATGTGGCACGGTACCATGAAGGATTAACACTGATATGTGGCACGGTGCCATGAAGGATTAACACTGATATGTGGCACGGTGCCATGAAGGATTAACACTGATATGTGGCACGGTACCATGAAGGATTAACACTGATATGTGGCACGGTGCCATGAAGGATTAACACTGATATGTGGCACGGTACCATGAAGGATTAACACTGATATGTGGCACGGTGCCATGAAGGATTAACACTGATATGTGGCACGGTACCATGAAGGATTAACACTGATATGTGGCACGGTGCCATGAAGGATTAACACTGATATGTGGCACGGTACCATGAAGGATTAACACTGATATGTGGCACGGTGCCATGAAGGATTAACACTGATATGTGGCACGGTACCATGAAGGATTAACACTGATATGTGGCACGGTACCATGAAGGATTAACACTGATATGTGGCACGGTGCCATGAAGGATTAGCACTGATATGTGGCACGGTACCATGAAGGATTAACACTGATATGTGGCACGGTACCATGAAGGATTAACACTGATATGTGGCACGGTGCCATGAAGGATTAACACTGATATGTGGCACGGTACCATGAAGGATTAACACTGATATGTGGCACGGTGCCATGAGGGTTCACCCCTAGTGTAACCATCACCAGCGCCACCTGCCTACCTGCCATCACCGTCTGGCTGCCCTACCAACCTACCAGCCTACTCTGCCACCACCACCTGTCAACCCTACCACCACCATCTGCGTGACCCAAAGTCCCACCTACTTACCCTGTCTCAACCACCTGCTAATCCTGTCACTATTGCTTGCAAATGTTACCATCCCACCTCCCTACTCTGCCACTACCGTTTCCCTACCCTGCCACTACCGTCTCCCTACCCTGCCACTACCGGCTCCCTACCCTGCCACCACCACCTCCCTGCCTTGCCACCACCTACCTATCTTCTCTCCACCACATACCTACCCGGTCGCATCCGCCTACATACCTAACCACCACCGCATATCAACCCTGCCACCACCACCTGCTAACTCTGCTGACACCACCTTCCTATCCTACCACCACCATCTATCCACCCTACCACCACCATGTACCTACCCTGCCACCACCAACTGCCTACCTACAGGTCACCACCTGCCTACCCTGCTGCAGGTCTTCATCACTACGGCCTGGGTTGGGGCCAGGCTCTTGGATTCGGTCGTTGGTCGACCAAGCTGTTGGAAGCCGCAGCCCTGAGACCTACACAGCTTCTACAGCCCTGGCTGGTCTGGTACACTTTGTAGGTACTTGTCAAATCCACTCGTAAACTTATCTGTTGTGCACCCCATTCTTTTTCTTATGGTAGCTGGCAATTTGTGGAAGAGTCTTGGGCCCCGGATGTTTAAGGATTCTTTCCTTTTGTACATGTAGCACTTTTGGTTCTCAAAGTTAGCATATATTTAATAAATTCTTCAATGCCTCTTGTGCCAGGAGGATTCTCCACGTACAGATCATAATATACCTCTCCCGTCTGCGCCCAGAGAATGCAGCTTCAGAAATTTCAGCCTTACCCAGTAATATAGTCCGTTTATCACAGTGATATGGGCTGTGAAAGATGTTTGAACATTTTCTTATTCCGCAGTTTCACCCGCCTTGTAGGATGAAGTTAGAACGCAGAGATATTCAATTTGAGAAAGAATTGCCACCTGGAATGAAACCATCATTGCTGCTTCTTATCTTGTCTTAAAAAGGTTCGCAGGGTCCAGGCTGCCAGCATTCTGCGTGAGGCAACCGTTCTTTCGTTGTATTCTCGGAAAGTTTATTCATTAAACGTTATTACTGTGAGGTCAACGGTGAGGTCATTCACATTATTCATCTAGTTTATGATAGCGTCTGTGTCTGTCCGATGTTATGTGCTGCTTTTGATTTCTTCACTTCTACCATCCTGGAGGAGTTGATACTTGTCTCCCTCGAATTGCATGTTGCTCTCGGTTGCCCAGTTAATGACTTCGTTCATATCTCTATGTAGCCTTCCTGCATCTTCTAATGATGTGGTTTTCTTACTTATTCTGTGACATTTGTAAAGGATGATATGGAACTGTGGCTCGTATCCGCGTCAGTGTTTCGTACTTCCCCTACCGCTACAAGTTTGCAACCCTACCACCATCACCACGTACTTCCCCTACCGCCACCAGTTTGCAACCCTACTACCACCGCGTACCTCCTCTGCCACCACCGCACGTTTACCCTGCCAACGCCACTTCCTTCCTGCCACCACCATTGTCTACCCACATGGCGCCACCTACAAGAGTTTTGCTCGTAGTCTCCCACTTGGTCGCCTCACTCGCACCTTGCCAACCTTACTCCCTACACGCCTTCCACCACCAGCCACCATCAGCTTTCCAGCCTTCATGCCTTTCTCTCCGCCCCTATTCGCCCCACCCTGCCCCACACCGTCCCGCCCCACCCAACTCGGCCAGCTTTCACTGTGGAAGCCAACTAGCCACTCGTATGTTCACTTCACGAAGACCTCCCTGACACTGTCTGCGTACAGTGAAAACACAAGAGTCCGTCCGCAACACTTTTTTTCTTTTTATATTAAATGAGACAACTGAATGCTCTAATCAAGGTTACTTCATTAACGCTAGTGCATATATATATATATATATATATATATATATATATATATATATATATATATATATATATATATATATCCTCCCTGGGGATAGGGGAGAAAGAGTACTTCTCACGTATTCCCTGCGTGTCGTAGAAGGCGACTAAAAGGGAAGGGAGCGGGGGGGGCTGGAAATCCTCCCCTCTCGTTTTTTAATTTTCCAAAAGAAGGAACAGAGAAGGGAGCCAAGTGAGGATATTCCCTCAAGGGCTCAGTCCTCTGTTCTTAACGCTACCTCGCTATCGCGGGAAATGGCGAATAGTATGAAAAAAAAAAAAAAATATATATATATATATATATATATATATATATATATATATATATATATATATATATATAATTTCCCCTGGGGATAGGGGAGAAAAAATACTTTCCACGCATTCCCCAAGTGTCGTACGAGGCGACTAAAGGGGACGGAAGCGGGGGCTAGAGACCTTCCCCTCCTTGTATTTTAACTTTTTAAAAGGGGAAACCCAAGGAGTCACGCGGGGAGTGCTCATCCTCCTCGAAGGCTTGGATTGGGGTGTCTAAATGTGTGTGGATGTAACCAAGACGAGAAAAAAGGAGAGATAGGTAGTATGAGTGAAAGGAAGCTCAAGGGTAAAGGGGAATAGTGGTTTTGGAATGTCTGAGGAGTAAAGTTAGGGGTAGGTGAGAGGACAAGAGCAAAGAAAGAAGCACTACTCCTGAAACAGGAGTTGTGGGAGTATGTGATAGAGTGCAAGAAAGTAAACTCTAGATTGATATGGGTAAAACTGAAAATGGATGGAGAGAGATGGGTACCTATGCACCTGGGCATGAGAAGAAAGATCATGAGAGGCAAGTGTTTTGGGAGCAGCTGAGTGAGTGAGTTAGCAGTTTTGATGCACGAGACCAGGTTATAGTGATTGGTGATTTGAATGCAAAGGTGAGTAATGTGGCAGTTGAGGGAATAATTGGTGTACATGGAGTGTTCAGTGTTGTAAGTGGAAATGGTGAAGAGCTTGTAGAGTTGTGTGCTGACAAAGGACTGGTGATTGGGAATACCTGGTTTAAAAAGAGAGATATACATAAGTATACGTATGTAAGAGAGATGACCACAGATCGTTATTGGATTACGTGTTAATTGATAGGCGCGTGAAAGAGAGACTTTTGGATGTTAATGTGTTGAGAGGTGCAACTGAAGGGACGTCTTTTCATTATATTGTGGAGGCGAAGGTGAAGATTTGTAGAGGTTTTCAGAAAAGAAGAGAAAACGTTGTGGTGAAGACAGTGGTGAGAGTAAGTGGGCTTGGAAAGGAAACTTGTGTGAAGAAGTACTGGGAGAGACTGAGTGCAGAATGGAAAAAGGTGAGTAAGGTGAGTTGGGGGGAATGGGATGTATTTAGGGAAGCAGTGATGGCTTGCGCAAAGGATGCTAGTAGCAAGAGAAGCGTGGGAGGTGGGCAGATTGGAAAGGGTAGTGAGTGGTGATGAAGAAGCAAGATTATTTGTGAAAGAGAAGAGAGAGGCGTTTGGAAGATTTCTGCAGGGAAATAGTGCAAGTGACTGGGAGATGTATAAAAGAAAGAGGCAGATCAAGAGAAAGGTGCAAGAGGTGAAAAAGAGGGCAAATGAGAGTTGGGGTGAGAAAGTATCATTAAATTTTAGGGAGAATAAAAAGATGTTTTGGAAGGAGGTAACAAATGGGAACATTGGTGAAGGGGCTAATGGGGAGGTAATAACAAGTAGTGGTGATGTGAGAAGGAGATAGAGTGAGTATTTTGAAGGTTTGTTGAATGTGTTATGTGTCAGATATAGGTTGTTTTGGTCGAGTTGGTGTGCGAATTGAGAGGGTCAGGGAGAATGGTTTGGTAAACAGAGAAGAGGTAGTGAAATCTTTGCGGAAGCTGAAAGCCAGTAAGGCGGCGGGTTTGGATGGCATTGCGGTAGAATTCATTAAAAAAGGGGTGACTGTGATGTTGACTGGTTGGTAAGGATATTCAGTATATGTATGGCTCATGGTGAAGTGCCTGGGGATTGGCGGAATAAATGCATAGTGCCATTGTACAAAGGCAAAGGGGATAAAGGTGAGTGTTCAAATTACAGAGGTATAAGGTTGTTGAGTATTCCTGAGAAATTATATGGGAGGGTATTGATTGAGAGGGTGAAGGATTGTACAGAGCATTAGATTGGGGAAGAGCAGTGTGGTTTCAGAAGTGGTAGAGGATGTGTGGATCAGGTGTTTGCTTTGAAGAATGTATGTGAGAAATACTTAGAAAAACAAATGGATTTGTATGTAGCATTTATGGGCCTAGAAAAACAAATGGATTTGTATGTAGCATTTATGGATCTGGAGAAGGTTTATGATAGAGTTGATAGAGATGCTCTTTGGAAGGTATTAAGAGTATATGGTGTGGGAGGCAAGTTCCTAGAAGCAATGAAAAGTTTTTATCGAGGATGTAAGACATGTATACAAGTAGGAAGAGAGGAAAGTGATTGGTTCCCAGTGAATGTCGGTTTGCGGCAGGGTCGCGTATTGTCTTCATGGTTGTTTAATTTTTTTATGGATGGGTTGTTAGGAAGGTGAATGCAAGAGTTTTGGAGGGAGGGGCATGTATGCAGTCTGTTGTGGATGAGAGGGCTTGGGAAGAGAGTCAGTTGTTGTTCGCTGATGATGCAGCACTGGTGGTTAATTCGGGTGAGAAACTGCAGAAGCTAGTGACTGAGTTTGGTGAAGTGCGTGAAAGGAGAAAGCTGAGAGTAAATGTGAATAAGCGCAAGGTTATTAGGTTCAGTAGGGTTGAGGGACAAGTCAATTGGGAGGTAAGTTTGAATGGAGAAAAACTGGAGGAAGTGTAGTGTTTCAGATATCTGGGAATGGATTTGGCAGCGGATGGAACAATGGAAGGTGAAGTGAGTCACAGGGTGGGGAAGGGGACGAAGGCTCTGGGAGCGTTGAAGAATGTGTAGAAGGCGAGAACGTTATCTTGGAAAGCAGAAAATGGGTAGGAAGGAATAGTGGTTCCAACAATGTTATATGGTTGCAAGGCTTGGGCTATAGATAGGGTTGTGCGCAGGAGGGTGGATGTGCTGGAAATGAGATGTTTGAGGACAATATGTGGTGTGAGGTGGTTTGATCAAGCAATGAAAGGGTAAGAGAGATGTGTGGTAATAAAAAGAGTGTGGTAGAGAGAGCAGAAGAGGGTGTATTGAAATGGTTTGATCACACGGAGAAAATAAGTGAGGGAAGATTGACAAAGAGGATATATATGTCCGAGATTGAGGGAACAAGGAGAAGTGGGAGACCAAATTGGAGCTGGAAAGATGGAGTGAAAAAGATTTTGAGCGATCTGGGCCTGAACATGCAGGAGGGTGAAAGGCGTGCAAGGAATAGAGTGAATTGGAACGATGTGGTATACCGGGGTCGACGTGCTGTCAATTCATTGAACCAGGGCATGTTAAGCGTCTTGGGTAAACCATGGAAAGTTCTGTGGGGCCTGGCTGTGGAAAGGGAGCTGTGGTTTCGGTGCATCATACATGACAGTTATAGACTGATTGTGAACGAATGTGGCCTTTGTTGTCTTTTCCTAGCGCTACCTCGCGCGCGTGCGGGGGGGAGAGGGGTGTAATTTCATGTGTGGCGGGGTGGCGACGGGAATGAATGAAGGCAGCAAGTATGAATTATGTACTTGTGTATATATATGTATATGTCTGTTTATGTATGTATAGGTATACGTTGAAATGTATAGGTATGAATTTGTGCGTGTGTGGACGTGTATGTATATACATGTGTTTGTGGTTGGGTTGGGCCATTCTTTCGGCTGCTTCTTTGTGCTACCTCGCTAATGCGGGAGACAGCGACAAAGTATAATAAGTGATATATATATATATATATATATATATATATATATATATATATATATATATATATATATATATATATATATATATTACAGAGGTATAAGTTTGTTGAGTATTCCTGGTAAATTATATGGGAGGGTATTGATTGAGAGGGTGAAGGCATGTACAGAGCATCAGATTGGGGAAGAGCAGTGTGGTTTCAGAAGTGGTAGAGGATGTGTGGGTCAGGTGTTTGCTTTGAAGAATGTATGTGAGAAATACTTAGAAAAGCAAATGGATTTGTATGTAGCATTTATGGATCTGGAGAAGGCATACGATAGAGTTGATAGAGATGCTCTGTGGAAGGTATTAAGAATATATGGTGTGGGAGGAAAGTTGTTAGAAGCAGTGAAAAGTTTTTATCGAGGATGTAAGGCATGTGTACGTGTAGGAAGGGAGGAAAGTGATTGGTTCTCAGTGAATGTAGGTTTGCGGCAGGGGTGTGTGATGTCTCCATGGTTGTTTAATTTGTTTATGGATGGGGTTGTTAGGGAGGTGAATGCAAGAGTTTTGGAAAGAGGGGCAAGTATGAAGTCTGTTGGGGATGAGAGAGCTTGGGAAGTGAGTCAGTTGTTGTTCGCTGATGACACAGTGCTGGTGGCTGATTCATGTGAGAAACTGCAGAAGCTGGTAACTGAGTTTGGTAAAGTGTGTGGAAGAAGAAAGTTAAGAGTAAATGTGAATAAGAGCAAGGTTATTAGGTACAGTAGGGTTGAGGGTCAAGTCAATTGGGAGGTGAGTTTGAATGGAGAAAAACTGGAGGAAGTGAAGTGTTTTAGATATCTGGGAGTGGATCTGGCAGCGGATGGAACCATGGAAGCGGAAGTGGATCATAGGGTGGGGGAGGGGGCGAAAATTCTGGGGGCCTTGAAGAATGTGTGGAAGTCGAGAACATTATCTCGGAGAGCAAAAATGGGTATGTTTGAAGGAATAGTGGTTCGAACAATGTTGTATGGTTGCGAGGCGTGGGCTATGGATAGAGTTGTGCGCAGGAGGATGGATGTGCTGGAAATGAGATGTTTGAGGACAATGTGTGGTGTGAGGTGGTTTGATCGAGTGAGTAACGTAAGGGTAAGAGAGATGTGTGGATATAAAAAGAGCGTGGTTGAGAGAGCAGAAGAGGGTGTTTTGAAGTGGTTTGGGCACATGGAGAGGATGAGTGAGGAAAGATTGACCAAGAGGATATATGTGTCGGAGGTGGAGGGAACGAGGAGAAGAGGGAGACCAAATTGGAGGTGGAAAGATGGAGTGAAAAAGATTTTGTGTGATCGGGGCCTGAACATGCAGGAGGGTGAAAGGAGGGCAAGGAATAGAGTGAATTGGAGCGATGTGGTATACCGGGGCTGACGTGCTGTCAGTGGATTGAATCAAGGCATGTGAAGCGTGTGGGGTAAACCATGGAAAGCTGTGTAGGTATGTATATTTGCATGTGTGGACGTATGTATATACATGTGTATGGGGGGGGGGGGGTGGGGCCATTTCTTTCGTCTGTTTCCTTGCGCTACCTCGCAAACGCGGGAGACAGCGACAAAGTATAAAAAAAAAAATATATATATATATATATATATATATATATATATATATATATATATATATATATATATATATATATATATATATATATATATATATCAGTTAAGAACAGAGGACTGAGCCTTAGAGGAAATATCCTTAGTTGGCCTCCTTCTCTGTTACTTCTTTTGGAAAATTAAACGGAATGGGAGGGTTTCCAGCCCCCCGTTCCCTCTCCCTTTGATCACCTTTTACGACACGTAGGGAATACGTAGGAAGTGTTCTTTCTCCCATATCCCCACGGATAATATATATATATATATATATATATATATATATATATATATATATATATATATATATATATATATATATATATATATATTGTGCATAGGCAGAATATTGTCTTTCAGATGTGTTATTGAAGACCACAGAATAATTAGTATTAATGAGTTTGTTTTTGTTTTTTCTAATCTCCGAACACATGTTCGTTCTTCTTAAGGAAGCTGGAAGAGTAAATTCCTTATTGCCATTTTCTTTGTATTTCCAGAACTAACTCACTGAGCTTTCGTCTTCCTTCAGCCATCATCAGACTAATAAGATTAAACAAAGTTAACAAAAAAATGAATATAATATGGACACAGGGGAAAACTGAAGCCCAGGAGACACCTGATAGCTGGGAAATACAGGTGTGCAGGTGGTCAAATCTCACGGGTGAGGTCAGCCACTTGGAACCTTACATTCGTTGCTCTTTGATGGTTGGAAGGGCCAAGTAATCTCAAACTTTTGGCTTGACACGTTAACTGGTTGTTGACGAGAAAATACTGTGATGGAAAATGCTTCTGTTATTTATAATTTGTTGTGACTCTTTCAGTGCTTGAGAATTTCCCTGTCGTTCCTCAGCTGCTGTCGTGTGAGAGTAGGACTGTGATCCTTTGCCATGTGGCGTTTAGGTGCACCATCCTGCAGGGGCAGTGTAAGGCTGCCACTCAAAGAAGTGGTGATCATGCCGATATATCTGTCAGGATGAAGTTTGCAGCAGGAAAAAGACGAAGAACGGCCCATCCACTTATATACACATAAACATAAACGTCCATACACGTACATATACCTACATATACATGTGCATATACATACATATACATGTCCATACACAGACATATACATACACCTGTACATGTTCATACGTGCCTGCCTTCATCCTTTTCTGGCGCCACCCAGCCCCACAGGAAACAGCATTGCTACCCCGCGCCTCAGTGAGGTAGCGCCAAGAAAACAGACAACAAAGGCCACATTCGTTCACACTCAGTCTCTAGCTGTCATGTGTAATGCGCCGAAACCACAGCTCCATATCCACATTTAGGCCCCACATGCCCTAAACCAGGTACCTATTCTTTCTACCAACCTTGAAGAGAAGATGAACAGTTAGGTTGACTGCGGACAAGTTGCCGCGACCGGGACTCGAACCTCTGCGGGGTGGACCCCGGGTAGCCAGTGAAAGCGTCCCGGTCAGCAACGCTAATACTTACACCACGGAGGTCCATATCATTGTTATTAGTATTATTATTATTATTATTTTTATTTTTTTTTTTTTTTTTTTTTTTTTTTTTTATACTTTGTCGCTGTCTCCCGCGTTTGCGAGGTAGCGCAAGGAAACAGACGAAAGAAATGGCCCAACCCCCCCCCCCCATACACATGTACATACACACATCCACACACGCAAATATACATACCTACACAGCTTTCCATGGTTTACCCCAGACGCTTCACATGCCTTGATTCAATCCACTGACAGCACGTCAACCCCTGTATACCACATCGCTCCAATTCACTCTATTCCTTGCCCTCCTTTCACCCTCCTGCATGTTCAGGCCCCGATCACACAAAATCTTTTTCACTCCATCTTTCCACCTCCAATTTGGTCTCCCTCTTCTCCTCGTTCCCTCCACCTCCGACACATATATCCTCTTGGTCAATCTTTCCTCACTCATTCTCTCCATGTGCCCAAACCATTTCAAAACACCCTCTTCTGCTCTCTCAACCACGCTCTTTTTATTTCCACACATCTCTCTTACCCTTACGTTACTTACTCGATCAAACCACCTCACACCACACATTGTCCTCAAACATCTCATTTCCAGCACATCCATCCTCCTGCGCACAACTCTATCCATAGCCCACGCCTCGCAACCATACAGCATTGTTGGAACCACTATTCCTTCAAACATACCCATTTTTGCTTTCCGAGATAATGTTCTCGACTTCCACACATTTTTCAAGGCTCCCAAAATTTTCGCCCCCTCCCCCACCCTATGATCCACTTCCGCTTCCATGGTTCCATCCGCTGACAGATCCACTCCCAGATATCTAAAACATTTCACTTCCTCCAGTTTTTCTCCATTCAAACTCACCTCCCAATTGACTTGACCCTCAACCCTACTGTACCTAATAACCTTGCTCTTATTCACATTTACTCTTAACTTTCTTCTTCCACACACTTTACCAAACTCAGTCACCAGCTTCTGCAGTTTCTCACATGAATCAGCCACCAGCGCTGTATCATCAGCGAACAACAACTGACTCACTTCCCAAGCTCTCTCATCCCCAACAGACTTCATACTTGCCCCTCTTTCCAGGACTCTTGCATTTACCTCCCTAACAACCCCATCCATAAACAAATTAAACAACCATGGAGACATCACACACCCCTGCCGCAAACCTACATTATTATTATTGTTGTTGTTTTTATTATTATTATTTTTATTATTATTATTATTATTATTATTATTATTATTATTATTATTATTATTATTATTATTATTATGTTCCTACTGGCCACACCTCTCCAAGTTACACCCACCGTGGCCACACCTCTCCGAAGTTATATTAGTCATAGCTCTTGCATAACAAACACTTGCTACACCTCCTCCTTGATACATTACTTTTGGCCACGCCTCCTCCATGATACATTACGTATGGCCACGCCTCCTCCATGATACATTGCCTCTGGCCACGCCTTCTCCATGATACATTACCTCTGGCCACGCCTCCTTCATGGTATATTACCTCTGGCCACGCCTCTTCCATGATACATTACCTCTGGCCATGCCTACTCCATGATACATTACCTCTGGCCATGCCTCCTCCATGATACATTACCCCTGGCCACGTCCTCCCCATGATACATTACCTCTGGCCACGTCCTCCTCATGAACATTCCTCTCACCACGCCTTCTCCTTGATACATTACCTCTGGCCACGTCCTCCTCATGATACATTACCTCTGGCCACGTCCTCCTCCATGATACATTACCCCTGGCCACGTCCTCCCCATGATACATTACCTCTGGCCACGTCCTCCTCATGATACATTACCTCTGGCCACGTCTTCTCTATGATACATTACCTCTGGCCTCGTTTCCCCATGATACATTACCTCTGGCCACGTCCTCCTCATGATACATTACCTCTGGCCACGTCTTCTCCATGATACATTACCTCTGGCCACGTCCTCTCCATGATGCATTCCTCTGGCCACGCCTTCTCCTTGATACATTACCTCTGTCCACGCCTCTTCTTGCCACAGTATCCACAGCAGGGCATCGCACACCCAGCCTGGTCACACGTCCTCCACAGTACCCTTGATGATCCCTCCACACTCCCTCCTGGAGGTGTTGTGGCCTGGGTCGTGGGTCACCTGATCCCCTCGTGAAGGTCTTGGTTGGCTGGCTCACACGGGCGCCAGGTGAGACCTGCCTCGGGAGTTGGAGGGTAGGGTGCGGTCCGACGCTGCCTGTAGCAGGATGTGGATCTTTAGCAGGGAGGGTGAATGGGACCGAGGAAGACCATCAGCCTTGTGTAGGGAGGGTTTATGTGGGGTCGACTGATGCAGAGGAGGATCCATAAGGTAGATAATACAGGAGTGGCACAGTAAGGAGGTGTGTTTGAGGATGACTGGTCCATAGAACATCCACCAGCCTTGTTCTGAGTATATGTGAGGGTGGGTGGTTCATGTGTGGTCCAGTAGGGGGGTGTATGTGAGGGTGAGTGGTGCAAGTGTGGCCCTGTAGGGGGGTGTATGTGAGGGTGTGATGCAGGTGTGGCCCAGTAGGGGCGTGTATGTGAGGGGGAGTGGTGCAAGTATGGCCCTGTAGGGGGGCGTATGTGAGGGTGATTGGTGCAAGTATGGCCCAGCAGTAGGTGTATGTGAGGGTGAGTGATGCAGGTGTGGCCCACTAGGGGGGTGTATGTGAGGGTGAGTGGTGCAAGTGTGGTCCAGTAGGGGGGTGTATGTGAGGGTGAGTGGTGCAGGTGTGGTCCAGTAGGGGGGTGTATGTGAGGGTGAGTGGTGCAGGTGTGGTCCAGTAGGGGGGTGTATGTGAGGGTGAGTGATGCAGATGTGGCCCAGTAGGGGTGTGTATGTGTGGGTGAGTGACGCAGATGTGGCCCAGTAGGGGTGTGTATGTGAGGGTGAGTGGTGCAGGTGTGGTCCAGTAGGGGGGTGTATGTGAGGGTGAGTGGTGCAGGTGTGGTCCAGTAGGGGGGTGTATGTGAGGGTGAGTGATGCAAGTGTGGCCCAGTAGGAGCGTGTATGTGAGGGGGAGTGGTGCAAGTATGGCCCTGTAGGGGGGCGTATGTGAGGGTGATTGGTGCAAGTATGGCCCAGCAGTAGGTGTATGTGAGGGTGAGTGATGCAGGTGTGGCCCACTAGGGGGGTGTATGTGAGGGGGAGTGGTGCAAGTGTGGCCCAGTAGGGGCGTGTATGTGAGGGTGAGTGATGCAAGTATGGCCAAGTAGGGGGTGTATGTGAGGGTGAGTGGTGCAAGTATGGCCCAGTAGTAGGTGTATGTGAGGGTGAGTGATGCAGGTGTGGCCCAGTAGGGGGGTGTATGTGAGGGGAGTGGTGCAAGTGTGGCCCAGTAGGGGCGTGTATGTGAGGGTGAGTGATGCAAGTATGGCCAAGTAGGGGGTGTATGTGAGGGTGAGTGGTGCAAGTATGGCCCAGTAGTAGGTGTATGTGAGGGTGAGTGTGGAAGGTGTAGCCCAGTAGGGGGGTGTATGTGAGGAGGAGTGGTGCAAGTGTGGCCCATTAGGGGGGTGTATGTGAGGGTGAGTGATGCAGGTGTGGCCCAGTAGGGGGGTGTATGTGAGGGTGAGTGGTGCAAGTATGGTCCAGTAGGGGGGTGTATGTGAGGGTGAGTGATGCAGGTGTGGCCCAGTAGGGGGGGTGTATGTGAGGGGGAGTGGTGCAAGTGTGGCCAGTAGGGGGTGTATGTGAGGGTGAGTGATGCAGGTGTGGCCCAGTGGGGGTGTATGTGAGGGGGAGTCGTGCAAGTATGGCCCAGTAGTAGGTGTATGTGAGGGTGAGTGATGCAGGTGTGGTCCAGTAGGGGGGTGTATGTGAGGGTGAGTGGTGCAGGTGTGGCCCAGTAGTAAGGTGTATGTGAGGGTGAGTGGTGCAAGTGTGGCCCAGAAGGGGGGGTGTATATGAGGGTGAGTGATGCATGTATGGCCCAGTAGGGAGGTGTATGTTGGGGGGGGAGTGGTGCAGTTGTGGCCCATCAGGGGGGTGTATGTGAGGGGGAGTGGTGCAGGTGTGGCCAAGTAGGGGGTATATGTGAGGGTGAGTGGTGCAAGTGTGGCCCAGTAGGGGCGTGTATGTGAGGGTGAGTGGTGCAAGTGTGGCCCAGTAGGGGCGTGTATGTTAGGGTGAGTGGTGCAAGTATGGCCCAGTAGCTGGTGTATGTGAGGGTGAGTGATGCAGTTGTGGCCCAGTAGGGGGGTGTGAGGGTGAGTGGTGCACGTGTGGCCCAGTAGGGGGGTGTATGTGAGGGTGAGTGATGCAGGTGTGGCCCAGTAGGGGGGTATATGTGAGTTTGAGTGGTGCAGGTATGGCCCAGTAGTGGGTGTATGTGAGGGTGGGTGATGCAGGTGTGGCCCATTAGGGGGTGTATGTAAGGGTGAGTGATGCAGGTGTGGCCCAGTAGGGGGGTATATGTGAGTTTGAGTGGTGCAAGTATGGCCCAGTAGTGGGTGTATGCGAGGGTGGGTGATGCAGGTGTGGCCCATTAGGGGGTGTATGTGAGGGTGAGTGATGCAGGTGTGGCCCAGTAGGGGGGTGTATGTGATGGTGAGTGATGCAGGTGTGGCCCAGTAGAGGGGTGTATGTGAGGGCGAGTGGTGCAAGTGTGGCCCAGTAGGGGCGTGTATGTGAGGGTGAGTGGTGCAACTATGGCCAAGTAGGGGGTGTATGTGAGGGTGAGTGGTGCAAGTATGGCCCAGTAGTAGGTGTATGTGAGGGTGAGTGTGGAAGGTGTGGACAAGTAGGGGGGTGTATGTGAGGAGGAGTGGTGCAAGTGTGGCCCAGTAGGGGGGTGTATGTGAGGGTGAGTGATGCAGGTGTGGCCCAGTAGGGGGGTGTATGTGAGGGTGAATGGTGCAAGTATGGTCCAGTACGCGGGGTGTATGTGAGGGTGAGTGATGCAGGTGTGGCCCAGTAGGGGGGGATGTATGTGAGTGGGAGTGGTTCAAGTGTAGCCCAGTAGGGGGTGTATGTGAGGGTGAGTGATGCAGGTGTGGCCCAGTGGGGGGTGTATGTGAGGGAGAGTCGTGCAAGTATAGCCCCGTAGTGGGTGTATGTGAGGATGAGTAATGCAGGTGTGGTCCAGTAGGGGGGTGTATGTGAGGGTGAGTGGTGCAGGTGTGGCCCAGTAGTAAGGTGTATGTGAGGGTGAGTGGTGCAAGTGTGGCCCAGAAGGGGGGGTGTATGTGAGGGTGAGTGATGCATGTATGGCCCAGTAGGGAGGTGTATGTGGGGGGGGGAGTGGTGCAGTTGTGGCCCATTAGGGGGCGTATGTGAGGGGGAGTGGTGCAGGTGTGGCCAAGTAGGGGGTGTATGTGAGGGTGAGTGGTGCAAGTGTGGCCCAGTAGGGGCGTGTATGTGAGGGTGAGTGGTGCAAGTGTGGCCCAGTAGGGGCGTGTATGTGAGGGTGAGTGGTGCAGGTGTGGCCAGTAGGGGGGTGTATGTGAGGGTGAGTGGTGCAAGTGTGGCCCAGTAGGGGGTGTATGTGAGGGTGAGTGGTGCAAGTGTGGCCCAGTAGGGGGTGTATGTGAGGGTGAGTGTGGCAGGTGTGGACAAGTAGGGGGTGTATGTGAGGGTGAGTGGTGCAGTGTGGCCCAGTAGGGGGTGTATGTGAGGGTGAGTGATGCAGGTGTGGCCCAGTAGGGGGGGTGTATGTGAGGGTGAGTGG
Source organism: Panulirus ornatus (assembly GCF_036320965.1). NCBI lineage: Eukaryota > Metazoa > Arthropoda > Malacostraca > Decapoda > Palinuridae > Panulirus > Panulirus ornatus. The sequence goes on along the minus strand of NC_092258.1, from coordinate 14,508,622 downwards.
TGCAAGGTATGGTCCAGTAGGGGGTGTATGTGAGGGTGAGTGATGCAGGTGTGGCCCAGTAGGGGGGGTGTATGTGAGGGGGAGTGGTGCAAGTGTTGCCCAGTAGGGGGTGTATGTGAGGGTGAGTGATGCAGGTGTGGCCCAGTAGGGGGGTGTATGTGAGGGTGAGTGTGCAGGTAGTGGCCCAGTAGTGGGTGTATGTGAGGATGAGTATGCAGGTGTGGCCCAGTAGGGGGTGTATGTGAGGGTGAGTGATGCAGGTATGGTCCAGTAGGGGGGTGTATGTGAGGGTGAGTGGTGCAAGTATGGCCCAGTAGGGGGTGTATGTGAGGGTGAGTGGTGCAGGTGTGGCCCAGTAGGGGGTGTATGTGAGGGTGAGTGGTGCAGGTGTGGTCCAGTAGGGGGGTGTATGTGAGGGTGAGTGATGCAGGTGTGGCCCAGTAGGGGGTGTATGTGAGGGTGAGTGGTGCAGGTGTGGCCCAGTAGGGGGTGTATGTGAGGGTGAGTGGTGCAGGTGTGGCCCAGTAGGGGGGTGTATGTGAGGGTGAGTGGTGCAAGTATGGCCCAGTAGGGGGGTGTATGTGAGGGTGAGTGATGCAGGTGTGGCCCAGTAGGGGGTGTATGTGAGGGTGAGTGATGCAGGTGTGGCCCAGTAGGGGGTGTATGTGAGGGTGAGTGATGCAGGTGTGGCCCAGTAGGGGGGTGTATGTGAGGGTGAGTGGTGCAGGTATGGCCCAGTAGGGGGGTGTATGTGAGGGTGAGTGATGCAGGTGTGGCCCAGTAGGGGGGTGTATGTGAGGGTGAGTGATGCAGGTGTGGCCCAGTAGGGGGTGTATGTGAGGGTGAGTGGTGCAGGTGTGGTCCAGTAGGGGGGTGTATGTGAGGGTGAGTGATGCAGGTGTGGCCCAGTAGGGGGTGTATGTGAGGGTGAGTGGTGCAGGTATGGTCCAGTAGGGGGGTGTATGTGAGGGTGAGTGATGCAGGTGTGGCCCAGTAGGGGGTGTATGTGAGGGTGAGTGATGCAGGTGTGGCCCAGTAGGGGGGTGTATGTGAGGGTGAGCGGTGCAGCTGTGGCCCAGTAGGGGGGTGTATGTGAGGGTGAGTGGTGCAGTTGTGGTCCAGTAGGGGGGTGTATGTGAGGGTGAGGTGTGCAGGTGTGGCCCAGTAGGGGGTGTATGTGAGGGTGAGTGGTGCAGGTGTGGTCCAGTAGGGGGGTGTATGTGATGGTGAGTGATGCAGGTGTGGCCCAGTAGGGGGTGTATGTGAGGGTGAGTGGTGCAGGTATGGTCCAGTAGGGGGGTGTATGTGAGGGTGAGTGATGCAGGTGTGGCCCAGTAGGGGGTGTATGTGAGGGTGAGTGATGCAGGTGTGGCCCAGTAGGGTGTGTATGTGAGGGTGAGTGGTGCAGGTATGGTCCAGTAGGGGGGTGTATGTGAGGGTGAGTGGTACAAGTATGGCCCAGTAGTGGGTGTATGTGAGGGTGAATGGTGCAGGTGTGGCCCAGTAGGGGGGTGTATGTGAGGGTGAGTGGTGCAGGTGTGGTCCAGTAGGGGGGTGTATGTGAGGGTGAGTGATGCAGGTGTGGCCCAGTAGGGGGTGTATGTGAGGGTGAGTGATGCAGGTGTGGCCCAGTAGGGGGTGTATGTGAGGGTGAGTGGTGCAGGTGTGGCCCAGTAGGGGGGGGTGTATGTGAGGGTGAGTGGTGCAGTTGTGGTCCAGTAGGGGGGTGTATGTGAGGGTGAGTGATGCAGGTGTGGCCCAGTAGGGGGTGTATGTGAGGGTGAGTGGTGCAGGTGTGGTCCAGTAGGGGGGTGTATGTGAGGGTGAGTGATGCAGGTGTGGCCCAGTAGGGGGTGTATGTGAGGGTGAGTGGTGCAGGTATGGTCCAGTAGGGGGGTGTATGTGAGGGTGAGTGATGCAGGTGTGGCCCAGTAGGGGGTGTATGTGAGGGTGAGTGATGCAGGTGTGGCCCAGTAGGGGGGTGTATGTGAGGGTGAGTGATGCAGGTGTGGCCCAGTAGGGGGGTGTATGTGAGGGTGAGTGATGTAGGGGCACTACGGTGATGTTCCAGATCTGATCCCCAGCTGGAGTGTTCAGTACCCTGGATTGTTAGCAAGAAACAAATGCCAAACAAGTCTTGATATGACGCTATCGTTCCTTGTGGGAGGCTCAAGTCAATAAGGCTGCATTATGAGTAAGGAAAGATCAATATAAGACCCTCCCTTATGGTGAGAGGTATTGTGTTGCCTCCCCTACAGCGCAGGTCTAGTGCAGGTAAGAACACGGGATTAAGAAGCAGCGTGGAAAGCTACTGAGACGCATACCATATGTTGCACCCACTTCAAAGGTTACGACCGCTGGGTATGATGGGTTGGCTTTTGACCTGATCCTTATGGTTAGGTTAGAAACCTGTCCATCATACCTCATTGATCGTTCCTCCGTGCTCCAGAGGCCGCACGGTTGTGCTCAGGGGGTCGCATCGTGATGCTCAAGGGTCATACTGTGTATAGGTCGTACTGTCGTGTTCAAGGATCGTCCCGACGTGCTCAAGGGGTCGCTCCGTCACGTTCAAGCTTGGGCCTGATGTGTAGCAAAGAATTAGGGATGACTCGTCGCATAGATGGGAGGGAGGCGCCCTAGACTGTATGGATCTGATGGGCGACGTCGTTGTGTGCGAGAGGGCCAAGTGTTTCCCGAGGAAGTTATGCAAGCGTCGCGACGTCTAGAACAGTAGCAAGGATAGCGTGACCACCCCATGAAAGTGGAGGGTCCTGTCTTTCGTCAGTATTGGGGATTAAGAACCTCAGATGTGTCAAACGTTACATCCCCTTGGTAGTTGGAGCTCGAAGGCTCAGACTGGGGTGTCTAAATGTGTGTGGATGTAACCAAGATATATGTATATATATATATATATATATATATATATATATATATATATATATATATATATATATATATATATATATGTATATATATATATATATATATATATATATATATATATATATATATATATATATATATATATATATATATATATATATAGCTAGATAGATAGATAGATAGATAGATACATAGATAGATAGATAGATAGCTAGATAGATAGATAGATAGATAGATGGATGGATAGATAGATAGATAGATAGATTGATGAACAGGTAGATAGAGAAGTCCTTAAACAGAGAATAAGTGGAGAATATATTTACGTATGTAGCTTTTCTTAATATTGGTAATGGCTGTTGGATGAGCCAGATGCTGATGATGATGGACTAACGCCAAAGGGTTCAGACAAGAGCAGAGGCTGCCGCACCATCACCAGGGCGGGATACACCAGGTACGGTGGCGGTGCACCGTCTCCTGGCTCGAAATACTCAGGTACTGTGACGGTGTACCATCTCTTGGTTTCCTCAGGCGCGGTTTAGGCGTACCGTCCTCTAGCCTCACATACCGGAATGCTAAGATACATCAAGAAAATCGCGGTGCGCTGTCTCTTTACTTCACACACCGTCCACCTGATACCTGCCCATCCGCCTCATTAACTCCTTGCTTAGCCCCTAATCACCTCAGCTGCTCTGAATATATTTGTCAATCATTAATCGCATCATACACAGGCAGGATGGGATGAGCCCGGTGGTTGATGTTACAGAGTGCGTGGGAGGTGTAGCAGTGTATGGGAGACTTTGCAATAAGTGGGAGGTATAGCAGGGTGTCGGAGGGGCGGTAGTGTTTGGGAGGTATGGCAGAGTGTGGGGGAGTTGTAGCAGTATGTGGGAAACGTTGCAATAAGTGGGAGGTGTAGCAGGGTGTCGGAGGGTGTTAGTGTGGGAGGTGTGGCAGTGTGTGGGAGGTGCAGTAGTGTGTGACAGTGAGGGGGAGGTGTAGCCATGTATAGGAAGTGTGACAGTGTGTGGTAAATGTGGCTGTACGTCTACAGTGTGCAAGGGGCGCAAGAGCGTTGTTGGTCCCCTCGCCTGGCCTGGCGTGGTGGTAGGCGTGGGTGTTGGGTGAGGTAAGGAGGAGCGCGGGGCGGGGCGGCCACTGTCCGCCTGGTGGGAATACCAACCAACCTACCTACCTGGTGCAAGTGGTGGCAGGTAGTGGCCCAGGTATTGATCACTGGTCGTATTGATCCTCGTTAAAGGTTTCTGGCTGGATGACGCCGCTAACGGACAGGTTACTGCTGCCGTGGTGACGGCACGGCTGCTTACAGACGGGTTGCTGCCGCCGTGGTCATCACTATGGTAAAACTCACCAAATGCTAATGTGACGAACAAAGTCTTTGTAAAATCCGTTTACAATGTGACCACGGTATCACGGTGCACAGTTTGCTGAAGATAGAAGTTACACGAAACTTTCGAAAATTATATTTATCTCCTTAATATATTACATCAAGTTGTAAATCAGACTATTTCCATTATTTTTGTTGTGAAAACCTCAGATCTCAAAGGATTGGACTTGTACTGTCCCTCATACTCATAATTAACATTGTCGTAAACTTGAGCCACGCTTTCATGTCATCCGTTGCAGATGATACCTGAATAAGAATGGAAATGTCATCGAAAGAAAAAAGACAGTGAGAAATCTGAGGCGGACAGAAACCAATTCTTCCATTGGGCCACGTTAAATAACATATACTTTCTTATGGTGAAAAATCTCGAACTGTGTTCTGAGGGAACTTGAAGTGAAGTAAAGCGAAAGCATATTACCGGACACAAACAGACGCCATCACATCTCGGAGGAGTAATATTTAAACCTTCAAGCAGGAACAGTAGACCAATAGTTGCCATTTTCCAAAACTGTGGTAGGCAGGACGCTACGGACCCTCAAGACGTGGGAAGTAAAGCCGTTGATATCCCTCTTCAAGATGATACTCTCCCGAAAAGAATGCTGCTGTGCTAACAGAACCTTTCAGTGCGAGCGAAATGACGCTGTTAGGTAGTGTGCAAAGATCCCTTCCCAGCCCGCACGGACATTGTCATGGAGATGAACCACTGTGAGCGACAGACAACAGAAGTTGTACTCTCCTGAATGGGGACTGAAGAGATGCATCATAATTTACACTATGAAAACCCTGGAAAGCATCTTCTTCAATTTATTCAGAGTAATCCTTCCCATTTGGCACGACAGCCATCGAAGACTGTAAATTATTGCCACATATGTCACAAGATGCAATAAACTTTATAAGACAAGAAAGAAGAAATATCTTGGGCCCCAGCATATATTCAGGACGATGCCTGAAGCCATACAAACACTATGGACTATACGTGGAGAGTTTTTAAAAAGAGGTCCAGACATGTGCCCTAAAAAGTGCACCAGACCAGCTAGTACGCGTGACTCATGTAAGCCAACTGGCCGCGGCCTCCAACAGCCTGAATGATCAGAGGAGCAGCACAGCATCTAGGCCTGAGCCCAGGCTGAGGACTTAGAATGCATCCGAAACCATTGTAAGAAACCCGTATGCATAACTACCTGCCACGCAGCGGCTGACGGACGGGTTACTGGCGCCGTGTTAACGACTGAAGCACGACCGTTAATGGATGGGTTACACTGTTATGACAACTGCTAACGGACGAACCAGAGAGGTTAGGATGACAGCCACGCCACAGTCTCAGGGTCCCCAGCTCCTCGTCCCATCAGGAGCCTCAGGCCTCACTAACTCTTGCACAGACTTGAGGAAATTCTCTCTTTTGATGCTTTCATATTTAGTTTCCTTCGATGCTTCAGGCAAAAATAATTTCAGTATATTGCTTGTTATTGGCTGTGTCGTGTGGCTTCACGAGCCCTTTATATATTATGAAGATGATCCCAAGCGGAGTTTTGTGGGCGGTGTGTGGTAGGGAAGGGTTGCTGTGTGGGGGGTATTGGATGGCCGTGGGCTCCCGCAGCGCCAGGTAAAGAAGCTATTGGCGAGAGGCCCGCCTTGTGTCGGCCTCACCCGCCCTCCTAATGTTTACCTCAGACAAGCAATTATTGGTCAGATACAGCTAGCCACCCCTCCCCCAAACCCCACCCTCCTCCCTCAACCCCAGACAATCAACCCTACCCTCCACCACGGAACACCCACCCTCCACCACCCCTTTAACCACTTTCGTTAAACTGTTTTCCTCTTTCGTTAATGCACCACTCGTGTGTTATATATGGTGAACCGAGGGAACTGGGGGAAATGTAGGGCCTTGGGTGTATATGTAAGTGTACGTGTAGCAGTGTGTTTGCGGCCTTCACCGAACACACACTATAGACCGCATAAGTAGTGAGGTATGGATCCCATATTACAACACAGGACTAGATCATGCTACAGAACTAGATCATGTGGAGGAGTTGGATTATATATACGATAGATACCCATAATAACTGGACTGAAATCCTCACATAATGTAGTGAATGCACTCGTTGTCACGTTTTGAAACTAACACTTGGTCATTCGTTTATTCTACAGACCATCAGATGCAAAGCTTCAAGAATTTACTGAAAAGAATAAGAAATACAGACATGTCCTCACCTCATCGGGAACTTTTCACTTTTACTCGTCTCACGAGACTTCTGCCAACCACACATATGATGGAGAGAGGCAGGACACAACACTGTGGCTGAAAACACCGGTGCCGGAAACAGCTCGGATGGACGAAAGCAGAACAGAAAAATGTTATTCAGACTTTGTGCCAAGTTTTCCCACCCTCCGTCAGCAAATAACAAACCAACCAGAAGAAATAACACTCTAGACTTGATCTTTACACATGATATGGGCCTAATACATGACCTCACCACTTCAAACACCTTGTACTCTGAGCTTAACTTGACTGACAGAAAACAAGTTTAGATGCCAAGCAGCCATGGCAGAACGCACGCAACCCTGAGGTTTATTCATGAACTTCATGTTTGATACCAAACGGAGATTATCCTTACTGAACATTACGAAACATTACAATAACAATGTTCCACCTCAATTACTTGAACAGTGTCCAGGTTTTAGTGAATGTATTTGTTTGTTCGTTAGATCGTCGGGCTGCGATTGGTCCGTCATGGGCCTTTGCTTGTTGGCGGGTGTACGAAAAGCGAGGTCGGCCTGGTTCAAAGCCTTCGAAACGCAGTTTAGTAAAACATGGGCTTGCCAACAGTGAACTTCTGTTGTGCAGGGTCATTCTGCTAACAATGACTGACTGCGACATGATCATGTAGATAGTTCACTTGTTATATATCTGGAACAGCTGTTATCAAACCCAGGACCCCGCCCACCTACTGTGGGCCAGTAGGGGAACACAGGCCGCCCAAACCCTGGTCCTGAGGACATAGCAACTCAACCCCCTACAATCCCACAGTAAGTGGGCGGGGCCCTATCGCTGCTAACAGTAGTTCTAGAGATTGATTTGATTTGTGCCGGTAACCCTGGCAAATGTATTATACGCAAAAGGATTACAAGGATCATAAAGGATCTTACTCAGACCCCAGTGGGTTGATATTACATAAGATGTTATAATTCGTATTTCAGTACATACGTTACATAGTTTCATTTGGTAAGTTTTACCGACTAGATGCAAAAAGTGGATACAAGCTTAGAATTTCAGGTATCTTGTTATTAACAACATGTTGTAACATTTCTTTCAGGGTTTGTTTAGATCTACACCTAAAAGACGATATTTTTCACATTCTAAGACATAGTGTTCTAGTTTGTGTCCAGATCTTTGACCACAAACTTTACAATTCACATGATTATCATTTCCAGTTAGGCCAAAGCGCCAATAGTACCTATAACCTAGCCTCAGTCTAGCAGTTACAACATCATGTAATCTGCTGATCTTATTACCTTCCTCCATATACATGTTTTACTGTACACATCTCACTGTGATGGAGAGTGTTGATACCTACGCTTATCTGAACTCGTCTTCGTGCTTCAAAGAGGTCATTTAGTTCCTTTCTAATTACAGTTTTGAGGCTTCTAGTTGACAAGCCAATGTTGTTTTCAACATGACCTTTGCTAAGTACATGTCATGCTCACGGGGGCCTATATGAGAGGGAATCCATAACAATTTGATCCGAATCCCTTGAGCAATAATGTCTGAGTATTTGTGTCTGGCTTCACAGACCAACCAGCATGTTACATTCTGATCTCAGGATGTTAAGGGCAAGTAGTGATGATAATGAATCAGAGATAATTAAACTGTCTGTGGCAGTGATTTCTACCTGCTCAAGGGCGATAAGTATGGCGAACAATTCAGTTTGTAGAGTAGATGACCAGTTGTTTATTCTAACATTTTTCTCTGATCTCTTACCATTGGTCTGGATCACAATGGCAACACTGCCTGCCCTCCCGGTGGCAGAGTCGCGAGGACCGTCAGTATAGATGCACTGGGCTATGTTATTGTCAGTCTGGAGTTTGTGTATATGTTCAAGAGCATTGGTCTTACCTAAGTGTTCCTGGGAGATTGGTTTTGGCCCATCCGTGGCTCGCATATGTAGCAACATTTTCCATCACAGTGAGATGTGTACAGTAAAACATGTATATGAAGAAAGTAATAAGATCAGCAGATTACATGATGCTGTAACTGCTAGACTAAGGCTAGGTTATAGGTACTTTTGGCACTTTGGCCTAATTGGAGATGTTAATCATGTGAATTGTAAAGTTTGTGGTCAAAGATTTAGACACAAACTAGAACACAATGTCTTAGAATGTGAAAAATAGAGCCTTTTAGATATAGATCTAAACAAACCCTGCAAGATTTGTCACAACGCCTTATTGTTAATAACAAGATACCTGAAATCTTAAGTTTGTATCCACTTTTTGCATCTAGTCGGTAAAACGTAATTTATGTAATGTAGCATCTAATATGAATCAACTTTGTAACATTCTATGTAATCGTAATCCACTGAGGTCTGAGTAAGACCCTTTGTGACCCCTGTAATCCTTCTGGGCTACCGCTCACATAGTGAGCATGGGCGGCACAATAAACTTGGCGGGGTTACCGGCACAAATCAATCGTGGTTCAAGAGGTTGCGCAGCCCGGTCACCGTCCTCTGTAGCCCGGGTTCAACTCTCAGGCGCCCAATGGTAAGATTGTTTACATGTGAACGTTTCATGTTTTGATTATATATATATATATATATATATATATACTTATATATTTATTATACTTTATCGCTGGCTCCCGCGTTAACAAGGTAGCGCAAGTAAACAGACGAAAGAATGGCCCAACCCACCCACATACACATGTATATACATACACGCCCACACACGCACCTATACATACCTATACATTTCAATGTATACATACATATTCATACACAGACAAATACATATATACACATGTACATATTCATACTTGCTGCCCTCAGCCATTCCTGTCGCCACCCCGCCACACATGAAATGGCACCTCCATCCCCCCGTTGTCATGTGTAATGCACCGAAACCACAGCTCCCTTTCCACATCTAGGCCTAAAAAACTTTCCATGGTTTACCCCAGACGCTTCACATTCCCTGGTTCAATCCATTGACAGCACGTCGACCTCGTATACCAAATCGTTGCAATTCACTCTATTCCTTGCACGCCTTTCACCCTCCTGCATGTTCAGGCCCCGATCGCTCAAAATCTTTTTCACTCCATCCTTCCACCTTCAGTTTGGTCTCACTTCTCCTGGTTCCCTCCACCTCTGACACATATATCCTCTTGGTCAATCTTTCCTCACTCATTCTCTCCATGTGGCCGTACCATTTCAGTGATGTGATGTGAGGAGTTGAGTGAGTATTTTGAAGGTTTGTTGAATGTGTTAGATGATAGATGGCTGATATAGGGTGTTTTGGTCGAGATGGTGTGCGACGTGAGAGGATCAGGGAGAATGGTTCGGTAAACGGAGAAGAGGTAGTGAAAGGTTTGCGGAAGATAAAAGCCGGTAAGGCGGCGGGTTTGAATGGTATTGCAGTGGGATTCATTGAAAAAGGGGGTTACTGTGTTGTTGACTGGTTGGTGAGGATATTCAGTGTATGTATGGCTCATGGTGAAGTACCTGAGGATTGGCGGAATGCATGCGTACTGCCATTGTACAAAGGCGAAGGGGATAAAGATGAGTGTTTAAATTACAGTCATAAGTTTGTTGAGTATTCCTGGGAAATTATATGGGAGGGTGTTGATTGAGAGGGTGTAGGCATGTACCGAGCATCAGATTAGCGAAGAGCAGTGTTGTTTCAGAAGTGGTAGAGGATTTGTGGATCAGGTGTTTGCTTTGAAGAATGTATGTGAGAAATACATTGAGAAGCAAATGGATTTGTATGTAGCATTTATGAACCTGGAGAAGGCCTATAATAGAGTTGATAGAGATGCTCTGTGGAAGGTATTAAGAGTATATGATGCGTGAGGCAAGTTGCTAGAAGCAGTGGAAAGTTTTTATCGAGGATGTAAGGCATGTGTACAAGTAGGAAGAGAGGAAAGTGATTAGTTCCCAGTGAATGTAGGTTTGCGGCAGGAGTGCGTGATGTCTCCATGGTTGTTTAATTTATTTATGGATGAGGTTGTTAGGGAGGTGAATGCAAGAGTTTTGGAGAGAGGGGCAAGTATGCAGTCTGTTGTGGATGAGAGGGCTTGGGAAGTGAGTCAGTTGTTGTTCGCTGATGATACAGCTCTGGTGGCTGATTCGGATGAGAAACTGCAGAAGCTGGTGACTGAGTTTGGTAAAGTGTGGAAAAGAAGAAAGCTGAGAGTAAATGTGAATAAGAACAAGGTTATTAGGTACAGTAGGCTGGAGGGACAAGTCAGTTGGGAGGTAAGTTTGAATGGAGAAAAACCGAAGGAAGTGAAGTGTTTTAGATATCTGGAGCGGATTTAACATCGGATGGAACCATGGAAGCGGAAGTGTCACAGGGTGGGGGAGGGGATGAAGGTTCTGGGAGCGTTGAAGAATGTGAGGAATGCGAGAACACTATCTCGGAAAGCAAAAATGGTTATGTTTGAAGGAATAGTGGTTCCAACAATGTTATATGGTTGCGAGGCGTGGGCTATAAATAGATGTTTGAGGACAATATTTGGTGTGAGGTGGTTTGATCGAGCAAGTATTGAAAGGGCAAGAGAGATGTTTGGTAATAAAAAGCGTGTGGTTGAGAGAGCAGAAGAGGGTACATATATATATATATATATATATATATATATATATATATATATATATATATATATATATATTTTTTTTTTTTTTTTTTTTTTTTTTTTTGCCGCTGTCTCCCGCGTTTGCGAGGTAGCGCAAGGAAACAGACGAAAAAATGGCCCAACCCACCCCCATACACATGTATATACATACGTCCACACACGCAAATATACATACCTACACAGCTTTCCATGGTTTACCCCAGACGCTTCACATGCCCTGATTCAATCCACTGACAGCACGTCAACCCCGGTATACCACATCGATCCAATTCACTCTATTCCTTGCCCTCCTTTCACCCTCCTGCATGTTCAGGCCCCGATCACACAAAATCTTTTTCACTCCATCTTTCCACCTCCAATTTGGTCTCCCACTTCTCCTCGTTCCCTCCACCTCCGACACATATATCCTCTTGGTCAATCTTTCCTCACTCATTCTCTCCATGTGCCCAAACCATTTCAAAACACCCTCTTCTGCTCTCTCAACCACGCTCTTTTTATTTTCACACATCTCTCTTACCCTTACGTTACTTACTCGATCAAACCACCTCACGCCACACATTGTCCTCAAACATCTCATTTCCAGCACATCCATCCTCCTGCGCACAACTCTATCCATAGCCCACGCCTCGCAACCATACAACATTGTTGGAACCACTATTCCTTCAAACATACCCATTTTTGCTCTCCGAGATAATGTTCTCGACTTCCACACATTCTTCAAGGCTCCCAGGATTTTCGCCCCCTCCCCCACCCTATGATTCACTTCCGCTTCCATGGTTCCATCCGCTGCCAGATCCACTCCCAGATATCTAAAACACTTTACTTCCTCAAGTTTTTCTCCATTCAAACTTACCTCCCAATTGACTTGACCCTCAACCCTACTGTACCTAATTATCTTGCTCTTATTCACATTTACTCTTAACTTTCTTCTTTCACACACTTTACCAAACTCAGTCACCAGCTTCTGCAGTTTCTCACATGAATCAGCCACCAGCGCTGTATCATCAGCGAACAACAACTGACTCACTTCCCAAGCTCTCTCATCCCCAACAGACTTCATACTTGCCCCTCTTTCCAAAACTCTTGCATTCGCCTCCCTAACAACCCCATCCATAAATAAATTAAACAACCATGGAGACATCACACACCCCTGCCGCAAACCTACATTCACTTCCGCTTCCATGGTTCCATCCGCTGCCAGATCCACTCCCAGATATCTAAAACACTTTACTTCCTCCAGTTTTTCTCCATTCAAACTTACCTCCCAATTGACTTGACCCTCAACTTTCCTCTCTTCCTACACGTACACATGCCTTACATCCTCGATAAAAACTTTTCACTGCTTCTACCAACTTGCCTCCCACACCATATATTCTTAATACCTTCCACAGAGCATCTCTATCAACTCTATCATATGCCTTCTCCAGATCCATAAATGCTACATACAAATCCATTTGTTTTTCTAATTATTTCTCACATACATTCTTCAAAGCAAACACCTGATCCACACATCCTCTACCACTTCTGAAACCACACTGCTCTTCCCCAATCTGATGCTCTGTACATGCCTTCACCCTCTCAATCAGTACCCTCCCATATAATTTACCAGGAATACTCAACAAACTTATACCTCTGTAATTTGAGCACTCTCTCTTATCCCCTTTGCCTTTGTACACACACACACACACACACACACACACACACACACACACACACACACACACACACATATATATATATATATATATATATATATATATATATATATGTATATATATATATATATATATATATATATATATATATATATATATATATATATATATATATATATATATATATACATATACACACAATTATATCACTTATCTATTATACCTGATCGCCGTTTCCCGCGTCACCACATGTACATACAAATACATACATATATTAACATATACACATATATACATTCACATATACATACATATACATTCACATACACAGACATATACATATATACACATGTGTACATATACTTGCTTGCCTTCATCCATTCCTGGCGCTACCCCGCCCCACAGGAAACAGCATCGCTACCCCCTGCTTCAGCTACTCAAACTCAGTCTTTAGCTGTCATGTTTAATGCACCGAAACCACAGCTCCCCATCCACATCCAGGCCTCACAGACCTTACCATGGCTTACCCCAGACGTTTCACATGCCCTGGTTCAGTCCAGTGACAGTACGTCGACCCCGGTATACTACATCGTTCCAATTCACCCTATTCCTTAGACGCTTATCTCCCTCCTGTATGTTCAGGCCCCGATCGCTCAAAAATTTTTCGCTCCATCCTTCAATCTCCAATTTGGTCTCCCACTTCTCCTTGTTCCTTCCACCTCTGACACATATTTCCTCTCTGTCTGTCTTTACTCATTCTATGTCCAAATCATTTCAATACACCCTCTTTTGCTCTCTCAGCCACACTCTTTTTGTTTCCTCAAATCTCTCTTACCCTTTCATAACTTACTCGATAAAACCACCTCATACCACATATTGTACTCAAACATTTCATTTCCAACACATCCACCCTCCTCCGTACAACCCTATCAATAGCCCATGCCTCGCAACCATGTAATATTGCTGGAACTACTATTCTTTCAATCATACCCATTTTCACTCTCCGAGATAACGTTCTCTCCTTCCACACATTCTTCATCGCTCCCAGAACCTTATCCCCCCCCCCCCCTCCTTGACTCACTTCCGCTTCCATGGTTCCATCCACTGCTTAGTCCTCTCCCAGATATCTAAAACACTTCACTTCCTCCGGCTTTTCTCCATTCAAACTTACATCCCAATTTACTTGTTCCTCAACCCAAGTGAGCTTATTAACTTTGCTCTTATTCATATTTACTCTCAAATTTTTCCCTTCACACACTTTTCCAAACTCAGTCGCCAGCTTCTGCAGTTTCTCATTCAAATCAGCTACTAGAACTGTATCATCGGCGAACAACAACTGACCCACTTCCTATGTATATATATATATATATATATATATATATATATATATATATATATATATATATATATATATATATATATATATTTATAGAGAGAGAGAGAGAGAGAGAGAGAGAGAGAGAGACCTTGGGTGAAGGGTACATCATCGTCAGCCGATGAAAGGAAGTACATATAGTCAAGTTCAGGAACTTCCTTCCCTGTGAACCACATCAAACGGTTCTCGGGTCAGTGAACGGGCATCCGAACTCCAGGCTGAACTGTATTTTTGTCCTTATGGCTCTTAACCTTGCTGAAAGCTCCAAGTTGGATAGTCTGATGGTAACTGATTTTCTTGTCTCATTAAGTGCGCGAAACTCCTTCTATCATGATTCTGATGTACTTCTGTCTGGTGAGCGACTTGAGTATAACTGGGTTATCCGTGATGGAGTGTAAGTCCCGTTTGTTTGGATTCCTTTCAATATTGGGATCGGGGTGGGCGGTGGGCCTGATGAACTGGGAAAACCTTTGGCCTCGAGGAATGGAGTTGATTGTCCTCTGGGTCGATCTGCGGCTGGCTTTACTCTGGGTCAGTCATTCACAGGAAACACGAACAAAATCTCTTTGACTTGACACGAAGTGAAATGTCCTTGTGCAAATCCATCAGCCAACATAATACCTATGCAAGAGGATATATATATATATATATATATATATATATATATATATATATATATATATATATATATATATATATATATATATATATATATATTTCTTCTTTTCATACTATTCGCCATTTCCCACATTAGCGAGGTAGCATTAAGAACAGAGGACTGGACCTTTGAGGGAATATCCTCACCTAGCCCCCTTCTCTGTTCCTTCTTTTGGAAAATAAAAAAAAAAGAGGGCAGCCTATTTTCAGGCATGATGGTAAGCACACTGTCTAACCTTTCACATATTTTGTCCCAGTAAGACATCAGGACTAAGATGATGAGGATGACAATGTGAATCATCAGTGTGAAGACGTCTGATGTTCCAGGGTTCCTGAGATGTGAGTGTAGTATCTGTTGGTCGTAGATCCCGTAAAGGCCTTATTATCTGAAGACCAAGACTGAGTCACCTGCTGGAGCGTAGTGGATGATAAAGGGTCATTCTCTACAGTCTACAGGGAGGCGGGGTCGTTCATAACGTGTGAGTCTCGTGTAAACGCAAGAGGGACAGGGAGACACATGGCATCAAGTTCAGTTCCTACATTTTATTCCCCATTTGACAAAGGACAGCTTAAGATTAGTCTCATAACTTCGGTTGGAACAAGAGCGGGAGAATGATTCTTAGAGTTCACAGATCATGTATTTGTCCACCATGGAAAAGAGAATGAGTAAAGGTGACTTGAACACAACCTTCAAGTTTTTAAACCAGTGTGGACGGTGAGCAGCTGGTTGTGAGATCCGAAGACAGTACGCCAGAGGCCACACCAAGACCCTCAGCGACTGAGGGACTTATTAAAGGTGATGGAAAGTTCTCGTTCAGTATCTCAGTTCTGGAGGAACGGAGTAAACTTATGATGAAATTGTCAATATTGTGGTAGAGTAAGCAAGAATGTAAAAAGTTGTATGACGGTCGAGAAAGCTTAAGACACTGGATGCTACAAGTGTACAAATGAGTACTTACACACACACACACACACACACACACACACACACACACACACAGGCACCACAGGCTAGCCCGGGGACGGACCCGCATGTGTTCGATTTCTGTTCGATAAGGTGATTAGAGGAGAGTAAGAAAAGGTGGGACAAGGGAAGGGATGACTTGAAATGAAAGAGAAGATTGAAATGTGTGTAGGCGTATGGTGTAAGCGGTTTGATGTATGTGGGGAATTATCTGGAAGTGTGTTTTTAGTGCCTTATTTATATACCTCCGGCACATCAGGGGTGTGTATGAACCAGTGCTTTACTTTGATTTTTTTTTTAGTAGATTCACGAAGCTAGTCGGCCCACACCCAACCCAAGTGTTTAATCTCCCCTTGGGTCAGTAAATGGGTACCTAGCTGAGGGTAGTGTGTGTGTGTGTGTTCGTGTGTGTGTGTGTGTGTGTGTGTGTGTGTGTGTGTGTGTGTGCATACACTGATAGGAGCATTCATGGATAAGGGACATATATACAAGGAAAAGAAACGAGCTAACACGAGTGTAAGACTCTCTCCCTGTAACACACACACACACACACACACACACACACACACACACACACACCTCGAGTAAGGAGAGAGAAAGCCAGTGTTGGAGCGGCTGTGGTTGGTTGTACAGTTGGACGTGTGTGTATTGATTGTTGCGACCAGCCAAGCACAGTGGTTACTGATGCCGGCCACGCTACTGGTGAGGGGACTGGCGAGGGGACCTCCAGGCCAGCAGCAAGCCAAGGTAGGCACCACGCGGACTGCCTCCAACCCTACCACCGACCTGCTCCACCCAGACCCAGCCACCCCGCCCCCCTGTCTTACCCAGTCACTGGGGTTAGGGGGCTCTACGCGGAGGGAGGGAGGGGAGGGGTGTTGCAGTGACACGGGGAGTGGGAAGAGGGTGCCAGGCACGGGGAACAATGTGAAGGATGGGACGGCGGAGGGTAAGTTGGGACGATCAGGTGTACCAGCGGAGGAGGAGTGAGAGAAGGCAGAGGAGGGGAGGATCATGGAAGGGAAGAGGAGAGACTCTTGGAGGAAGAAGGAGGGAGGGTTAGACAAAGAGGGAGAGAAGAATTAGCTGTAGAGGGAGAGAGATGGTTCCAGGAGAGGAATGTGTCTCGTGGGGAGAATGGGTCGTATGATCGTTAAAGAGTGAGAGGAAAGAGTCATGAAGAGGGAGAGGGGGAATTCGTTGAATAGAGGGAGAGGATGTAGTCAAAAAGGAAAGCGGGTTGTCAGAGAGGGAGAGAAAGTCGTCAAAGAGGGAAAACGGCTCCTCGGGGAGGAAGATGGGAGAGTCTTACAGTGAAAGGGAGTGATAAAAGGAGAGGAGAGAGTAGTTTAGGGAGATTGTTGAGTCATGGAGATAGATAGGAGAGTCATATGGAATGAGAGGATGGGTTATGGCCGAGACTGGGGGGAGGAGGATGCTGCACGAGCGGTCAAGGGAGAGGATATGGCCGAGACTGGGTGGGGGAGGATGCTGCACGGGCGGTCAAGGGAGGCGATATGGCTGAGGCAGGGTGGGGGAGGACGCTGCACGAGCGGTCAAGGGAGAGGATATGGCCGAGGCAGGGTGGGGGAGGACGCTGCACGAGCGATCTCCTGGAGGGTCTGAGGGAAGGACTCAGGCGGAGGGGCTGGGGCAGTGATGGATGAAGAGTGAGGGAGATGGATGAAAGCGCAAGTAAATATAGAAGACTAAAAAGTGTTGGAGGATGTCAGTGTGAAGCGCGTCCAGGAAGACACATCGACCTCTAAATTAAGTACAAGATTGAAGGGTCACGAAAATGAACTGAAAGTGATATAAAGAGAAATCATGAAGTGTAATGAAAAACATGAGCCACCATGTGAAGCAGATGCAGTAATATAACGGGGATCCAACAATACGACTGTGGATGTGAAGAGACGTCAGGTCAAGCCGTCGACTTTTTCGGTGAGGTGTTCCTTGCGTGGGCCTGTCACCAGGAGAACCTGTGTCGTCCACGGTGAGGAGCCCTGCTTCATGAGGTTTCTGTGGAGTGTGGGAAGACCTGTCACAGCCCTGGATAAGAAGAGGAGGACCAGCGACATTTCTTCGTGAGGTCCCCACAATGAATAGGACCAGTGACATCTTCGTCTATGAGATTTAGTACACTGAACAGAATCTGAAACACCTCCAACCAGGAGTCTCGTACAGTGAGTAGGAGGATCGGCAATACACCCGAACAGGAATACTAAGTCCTTGAATCTCCACGATAACCCGACAGGATGTTGGTAGAGGGAATCGGAATTCCTGCGTTAAAGTAAACAACTAGACATCTTCCCTACAAACTGAAGTGTCCGCCATACTCATTGCTCTTAAGCTGGGAGAAATCACTGCCACAGTATAATTATCTTTATTTATTGTCATCACTTCTTCCTAACACCCTGAGATCAGAATATGACATACACAGATATTCTAACATCATTAGTCAAGGGATTCAAATCAAATTGTTATGTATTCCATCTCATATAGGCCAAAACTTGCACATAGTAAAGAATATACTAAGAACAACATTGGGTTATCAATCAGAAGTCTCAAAATTATGATAGAAAGGAACTCCCAGTTCTCTCTGAAGCAAATAGATGAGTTCAGGCAACTACAAATGAAAGACTTTCCATCACAATGAAATGTGTAAAGTAAAACAGATTATAAGATATTGTAATTGATAGACTAAGGCTAGGCTATGGATGCTGCTGACACTTTGGCCTGTCTGAAGACGTTAAACATGTGAATGGTAAAGTTTTGTGGCCAGGGATTTGAACATAAAGTAGAACACTGTCTCAGAATGTGAGAAAATAGAGCCTTTTGGGAGAGGTCTGAACATCTATTCAAGAATTGTTACAACACCTCCGTGTTAAAAACAAGATTCCTGAAATTCTAAGTCTGTATCCATTGTTTGCATATAGTCTAAAAATTACTATATGCAACACTATATGATGTATGTAATGAAGCCTATGTGATGAATTTTGTAACAATTTGTGTAATGAATATAATCTCACTGGGATCTGACAGACAGCCTTTGTAACCGCTGTAATCCTTTTGCGCTACCGCTCACAGGATGAGCATGGGCGTCACAGTGACACAACCAGTGATAGTGGCACAAATACAGAAAAATTAATGATACGAGACTGTCCGTTACGGCCATTGCCCAGGCCTCGGCCAGGTCTTCTCCTTCGTGCGGGTCACGGTGTGGGGTCAGGCGGTCCATCGGGGGGTTATCTGTGTGGGCAGGGGTGGGGAGACTGCCGCGTGTGGGCCGGGGTGGGGAGACTGCCGTGTGTGAGCCGGGGTGGGGAGACTGCCGCGTGTGGGCCGGGGTGGGGAGACTGCTGTGTGTGAGGCGGGGTGGGGAGACTGCTGTGTGTGTGGGGCGGGGTGGGGAGACTGCCGTGTGTGGGCCGGGGTGGGGAGACTGCCGTGTGTGGGCCGGGGTGGGGAGACTGCTGTGTGTGAGCAGGGGTGGGGAGACTGCTGTGTGTGGGGCGGGGTGGGGAGACTGCTGTGTGTGGGCCGGGGTGGGGAGACTGCTGTGTGTGTGCCGGGGTGGGGAGACTTCTGTGTGTGAGCCAGGGTGGGGAGACTGCTGTGTGTGGGGCGGAGTGGGGAGACTGCTGTGTGTGGGGCGGGGTGGGGGAGACTGCTGTTTGTGAGCCGCGGTGGGGAGACTGCCGTGTGTGAGCAGGGGTGGGGAGACTGCTGTGTGTGAGGCGGGGTGGGGAGACTGCTGTGTGTGGGGCGGGGTGGGGAGACTGCTGTGTGTGGGCCGGGGTGGGGAGACTGCTGTGTGTGGGCCGGGGTGGGGAGACTGCTGTGTGTGAGGCGGGGTGGGGAGACTGCTGTGTGTGGGGCGGGGTGGGGAGACTGCTGTGTGTGTGCCGGGGTGGGGAGACTGCTGTGTGTGAGCCAGGGTGGGGAGACTGCTGTGTGTGAGCCGGGGTGGGGAGACTGCCGTGTGTGGGCCGGGGTGGGGAGACTGCTGTGTGTGGGGCGGGGTGGGGGAGACTGCTGTTTGTGAGCCGCGGTGGGGAGACTGCCGTGTGTGAGCAGGGATGGGGAGACTGCTGTGTGTGAGGCGGGGTGGGGAGACTGCTGTGGGTGGGGCGGGGTGGGGAGACTGCTGTGTGTGGGCCGGGGTGGGGAGACTGCTGTGTGTGGGCCGGGGTGGGGAGACTGCCGTGTGTGGGCCGGGGTGGGGAGACTGCCGTGTGTGGCCCGGGGTGGGGAGACTGCTGTGTGTGAGCCGGGGTGGGGAGACTGCTGTTTGTGAGCCGCGGTGGGGAGACTGCCGTGTGTGAGTAGGGGTGGGGAGACTGCTGTGTGTGTGCCGGGGTGGGGAGACTGCTGTGTGTGGGGCGGGGTGGGGAGATTGCTGTGTGTGGGCCGGGGTGGGGAGACTGCTACTGTGTGTGGGCCGGGGTGGGGAGACTGCTGTGTGTGGGCCGGGGTGGGGAGACTGCTGCTGTGTGGGCCTGGGTGGGGAGACTGCTGTGTGTGGGGCGGGGTGGGGAGACTGCTGTGTGTGGGCCGGGGTGGGGAGACTGCTGTGTGTGGGCCGGGGTGGGGAGACTGCTGTGTGTGTGCCGGGGTGGGGAGACTGCTGTGTGTGGGCCGGGGTGGGGAGACTGCTGCTGTGTGTTGGTAGACGCCGAGGTACTTCTGCTGTGAGGCTTGATGCCTGACCAACACTGGTTGCTGTGGGTGTCCAGTGGTGGGAGACGAGGTGGTTCGACAGGTGGGTGTGTGTGTGTGTGTGTGTGTGTAGGAAGGGGGGCGTCTCCAGGGTATAGTGAACACCGTCGCAGTAGACGTGACTAGCGTATGTGAAGTGGACTAGTAACTGTTGGAGTGTACTGAATTAATTCTTGAGTTACTTCAGTATGTTACTGATAACCTTGGGGTATTCATGTGACTTGAAATATTCGGCATCGGAAACGTGCATGTTGTGTGTGTGCTGAGAATGACATGCAAAATATGTGCAACAAATTACTGGAATTGAGTTTAAACCTTAACACGCGTATATCAATTAGGTGGTTGGAGGGGTAAGCTGTGTTTGCTCTCTCGTCTCCGGGACTAAACATCTACCTCATAAAAAGGAATCAAGATCTGATTATTGTTATATACGCCTCGAATTATCCTTAGAAAAAAACTTCGCTAGCAAAAATGCCTTAGTAGCAGGAAGTCGTCGTCATGTGGCGAACATTTGCCAGAAATTGATTTTCCCTTGTTGTTGTTGTGGGCGATGACGGCAGCCAGGGGCTGTGGGAGGCTCCCCTGAGCCGCGTACGGCATAGCGCCTCCACGACCTCCTCTCCTGATCCTCACTTAACTCTCAGGACTTCAGAGAATCATGATTGTCTCGGTTAACTACAGTTATTTATGTTACTTCATCCACTGAGGCACCTTGAATGTATGTACAACATCTCGTAGGGAGATATGTATCTGTGGGTAAATAATGTTTAATGTGACTGGAAATAGATTAGACCAGTATCGTGAGTGGTTCTGTTACTATAGACCATCTGTGACGAGGTAATAGTGTCACCAATACGCTGTTACTTTGTCATAACCAACCTGATTGTTTTTGTTGTGCTTCCTCATGTGTTGTTGTTGTTATCGTTGCAGCTGACGTACCGCATCGTGAGCGGCAACAAGGCTGGCCTGCTGGAGGTGGACCGTGAGTCGGGCGACATCAGCCTCTCCCCGTCCCTCAACACCAACGTGCCCATCCACGCCAGTATGGAGGTCTCCGTCTCAGGTCAGTGTGTGTCTACCTTTACCACAGTCTGCCGCGCCGCCACACGCACCACACCTGCCCCACGTCACACCGCCACCACACGGACCACACCTGCCCCACGCCACACCGCCACCACATCTGCCCCACGTCACACCGCCACCACACGGACCACACCTGCCCCAAGCCACACCGCCACCACATCTGCCCCACGTCACACCGCCACCACACGGACCACACCTGCCCCAAGCCACACCGCCACCACATCTGCCCCACGTCACACCGCCACCACACGGACCACACCTGCCCCACGCCACACCGCCACCACATGGACCAAACCTGCGCCACACCACACCACCACCACATGGACCACACCTGCCCCACACCACACCGTCACCACATGGACCACACCTGCCCCACACCACACCGTCACCACATGGACCACACCTGCGCCACACCACACCACCACCACATGGACCACACCTCCGCCACACCACACCACCACCACATGGACCACACCTGCCCCACACCACACCGTCACCACATGAACCACACCTGCCCCACACCACACCACCACCACATGGACCACACCTGCCCCACGCCACCGCTGCCACACGCACCACACCTACCCTACGCCACCGCTATACCACACGCACCACACCTGCCCCACGCCACACCGCGACCACACGCACCACACCTGCCCCACGCCACCCCCACCACACGCAACCAAACCCGCCCCACGCCACACCGCGACCACACGCACCACACCTGCCCAACGCCACCGCTGCAACACGCACCACATCTGCCCCACGCCATCGCCACCACACACACCACACCTGCCCCACGCCACACCGCCACCACACGCAACAAAGCCGCCCCACGCCACACCGCCACCACACGGACCACACCTGCCCCACGCCACACCGCCACCACACACACACTCACCACACCTGCTCAGCGCCACTGCTGCCACACGCACCACACTTGCCCCACGCCACACCGCTGCCACACGCTCCACACTTGCCCCATGCCACACCGCTGCCACACGCTCCACACTTGCCCCACGCCACACCGCTGCCACACGCTCCACACTTGCCCCATGCCACACCGCTGCCACACGCACCACACCACACCTTCTTTCTATGACTTTCTAGATTTTTTATCTCAGATGGACAATCGATGAATTATGCAGATTATGGTTGATGAAGTGAACCTGCCAGGTACTTCCAGATGGTAAAGTACTTGGCACGTCAGGATGATAAAGTACTAGGTACGTTTTGATCATAACGTGATGATAAAGTGCCTGGTTCGTCCTGATGCTAAAGTACTAGGTTTGTCGTGACGGTAAAGTACCAGGTACTTCTTGATGGTAAAGTATTAGTTACGTCTTGAAAGTAAAGTACCAGGTAGGTCCTGATGGTAAAGTACGAGGTGTACATCATGATGGTAAAGTACTAGGTGTACGTCATGATGGTACAGTACTAGGTGTACGTCATGATGGTACAGTACTAGGTGTACGTCATGATGGTAAAGTACTAGGTGTACATCATGATGGTAAAGTACGAGGTGTACGTCATGATGGTACAGTACTAGGTGTACGTCATGATGGTACAGTACTAGGTGTACGTCATGATGGTACAGTACTAGGTGTACGTCATGATGGTACAGTACTAGGTGTACGTCATGATGGTACAGTACGAGGTGTACATCATGATGGTAAAGTACGAGGTGTACGTCATGATGGTAAAGTACTAGGTGTACGTCATGATGGTAAAGTACTAGGTGTACGTCATGATGGTAAAGTACTAGGTGTACATCATGATGGTACAGTACGAGGTGTACATCATGATGGTAAAGTACTAGATGTACGTCATGATGGTACAGTACTAGATGTACGTCATGATGGTACAGTACGAGGTGTACATCATGATGGTAAAGTACTAGGTGTACATCATGATGGTAAAGTAATAGGTGTACATCATGATGGTAAAGTACTAGGTGTGCGTCATGATGGTACATTACTAGATGTACGTCATGATGGTACAGTACGAGGTGTACATCATGATGGTAAAGTACTAGGTGTGCGTCATGATGGTACATTACTAGATGTACGTCATGATGGTACAGTACGAGGTGTACATCATGATGGTAAGGTGTTTCTGGGAATATAGATGTATAGTGCAGATCGGCGGATGTAGCTAGGGAAGGTTAGGATGGTCGTAGGAGTGACCACAGCGAGCGTCATGCTGTACGTCCTCTAACGTAGGAGCCGAGCTGCTCTGGGCAATCATCTTCCAGGTAACGGACTAAAATACTCCCTGCTTCACCCCTCGCCCCGGGGTGGTTGGAGAACAAACATTAAACACAAATTCCATTTGTTTGGTCATTGTTCGCAGGATTTAGCTTTTCTTTGTTTTGTTCTTTTTCTGCGGGGAATGAAAAATAAAAGGAGTAAGCCAGACAGACGCCAGTGCCTGCTTGGGAGACCAGACTTTGGCGTGCGTTTCTCGCTTTAAACGGATCAAAAGATACGATACGTTGATAGCTTTTAAAATCTTTTTGGATCTCTCCTTCTAACATTGAAAGATATCTTTTAACTGAGCTGAGATGTGACAAAGTATGAAGCCCATGAAAAAAATATCAGCCATGAGGGAACAAAAGACAGCCAATTTGCTGAGCCCGTGGTCTCTTGAAGCGTTGTGTTGTTGTTTTGTGTTGGCAGTGCTGCCCCTCTGCGGCCGCCCGTGACTCAGCACAGCCTCCGTCAGGTACACACTGCCAGCCTCTGTCTTTCCATCTCCGATACTTTTCATTGTTCTCGGAATAACTGCCATAGGCATTTTCCAGACGTTTGAAAGGTGATAAGGGTCACAAGTGGGAAAAACTCTGAATAAATGTTCACCTGCAACAACAGGTCTCATTTACACGATCGTCTGGCGGGACCAGAGCCAGAGGTCTTAGCGGAGTGAGTGAGGGGCGGGAGAGAGTGCAAGTGACTTGGCACCCAGTCTGAGGTGGACGTTTGGTGGATGAAGGAGACGAGTGGTAGTCGGAGTGAGGAAGGTAGATAATGGTAGTGGGGGTGGAGATGGAGCAAGAGGCGCGTGGTAATGGGTATGGGGAAGGAAGAATGGTAGTGGGTGGTAGCGGAGGAAGAGACTAGTGGTAGTGGGTGTGAGGGATGCGACGAGTGGTTGTGGGAGTCGACGATAGGTGGTCGGGGGTGGAAGAGGAGGAGAAGAGTGAGGGTGGGGGCTGCGGGTGTTGGACCGGTTTATAATGAAGGGGCGAGCGGTGGTGGGGACCCAGCCGGGGTGACGGTGTGCGTCCAGAGCATCACCCTCTCGCTTGGTGCCGCTCACCTCGGGTGACCGCTACTTGCCTCACTCCTGTAAATCTGCTGTGGAACGTCGGCCACCTTGTCTACTACTTAGCGCGAAACTGCTGCAGGCGTAGGTTTATCTTGATCGTTAAAATGTTATGGCCAGGGCCGATTTTGCTTGATGTGGTCGGGAATCCTAAAACTGGGGGACCATTTAAGTGACGCTAGTGATGTCCCCCAGGTGCACACGTCGCCGTTGACGGCAGCGGTCCGGGAGGATTGCCTCAGTTTTATGATCCTCAGTGTTTGAGAGGGGAGAAATGAAGGAGGGGGGTCAGGGATGTCACTGAGAGAATGGGTCATGGGCGTCATTTTGATGAGAGGTCGGTGACATTACCTGGACGGGTGGCGCCGTATTTATCGGTCAAGCGAAGTCACCACTGAGGCGAGGGAGTCGTTGGTGTCAAGGGAAACATGGACGTCACCACGGCGTGGGGATGAGGTATGAATAGCGGGGGGTGATTGCATGGACTTCACCCAGGTAACAAGGTCGTAGGTGTCACTTGGGCAAGTGGGTGGTGGGAAGAGGTGATCATTGGTCTCATTTAGTCCTGGGAGTCCGGGTGTGTTGTTGATGTCACCCGGAAGAAAAGATCGTTGATGGCACCCCGGTGAGAGGGCCGTTGGTGTCAACCTGGGATAGTGGGTCGTTGGTGTCACTATAGAGTCCGGTGTATGGCTTCTGAGGGAAGGGGGTCGTGGGTTCACTTGGTCGTCTGGCGAACTCGGCGACCTCCTGAAGAAGAGGAATTTCATAAGTCTTCCTGAAGCGGTAGACTCAAGTGTTTGTACTGTGTGACTTGAGTCTTTCCTCAGACCTCAAAACTGGCCTGGTCTTTTCTCTTAGGTTGCCTCCCTTAATGTTCTGAAATTCATGTAATCTGGTGTAAGACCGATCCTTAAACAAGCACAAGCATTTTCCTTTCTTGCTCAACCGGCACGGCAACTTAAGTCCTGATCGAGGCCATCTCATCAACACTATATATATATATATATATATATATATATATATATATATATGTGTATGTACATGTGTATGGGGGGGGGGGGGTTGGGCCATTTCTTTCGTCTGTTTCCTTGCGCTACCTCGCAAACGCGGGAGACAGCGACAAAGTATAAAAAAAAAAAAAAAAAAAAATATATATATATATATATATATATATATATATATATATATATATATATATTTCTATGAGTTCACGGGGAAAATGAAACATGATAAGTTCCCAGGTGCACTTTCGTGTAATAATCACATCATCAGGGGAGACACAAGAGAGAAATATAAGTCAGTTGATATACATCGAAGAGACGAAGCTAGGACGCCATTTGATATATATATATATATATATATATATATATATATATATATATATATATATATATATATATATATATATATATATATATGTATATATTATATTTATTATACTTTGTCGCTGTCTCCTGCGTTTGGGAGGTAGCGCAAGGAAACAGACGAAAGAATGGCCCAACCCACCCACACACACACACATGTATATACACACACGTCCACACATGCACATATACATACCTATACATTTCAACGTATACATATATATACATACACAGACATATACATATATACACATGTAGATAATTCATACTTGCTGCCTTTATTCATTCCCGTCGCCACCCCGCCACACGTGAAATGACAACCGCGAGGTAGCGCTAGGAAAGACAACAAAGGCCACATTCGTTCACACTCATTCTCTAGTCTGTCATGTATAATGCACCGAAACCACAGCTCCCTTTCACATCAGGCCTAACAATACTTCCATGGTTTACCCCAGACGCTTCACATGCCCTGGTTCAATCCATCGACAGCACGTCGACCCCGGTATACCACATCGTTCCAATTCACTCCGTTCCTTGCACGCCTTTCACCCTCCTGCATGTATGCAGTCTGTTGTGGATGAGAGGGCTGGGGAAGTGAGTCAGTTGTTGTTCGCTAATGATACAGCGCTAGAGGCTGATTCGGGTGAGAAACTGCAGAGGCTGGCGACTGAGTTTGGTAAAGTGTGTGAAAGAAGAAAGCTGTGAGTAAATGTGAATATGAGCAAGGTTATTAGGTTCAGTAGGGTTGAGGGACAAGCAAATTAGGAGTTAAGTTTGTATGGAGAAAAACTGGGGGAAGTGAAGTGTTTAAGATATTGGATTGGATTAAGCAGCGGATGGAACCATGGAAGCGAAAGTGAGTCACTGGGTGGGGGAGGGGGCGAAGGTTCTGGGAGCGTTGAAGAATGTGCGGAAGGCGAGAACATTATTTCGTAGAGCAAAAATGGGTATGTTTGAAGGAATAGTGGTTCCAACAATGTTATATGGTTGCGAGGCATGGGCTATAGATAGGGTTATGCGGAGGAGGGTGGATGTGTTGGAAATGAAACGTTTGAGGACAATATGTGCTGTGAGGTGGTTTGATCGAGTAAGTAATGAAAGGGTAAGAGAGATATGTGGTAATAAAAAGGGTGTGGTTGAAAGAGCAGAAGAGGGTGTATTGAAATGGTTTGGTCACATGGAGAAAATGAGTGAGGAAAGATTGACAAAGAGGATATATGTGTCAGAGGTTGAGGGAACGAGGAGGAGTGGGAGATCATATTGAAGGTGGAAGGATGGAGTGAAAAGATTTTGAGCGATCGGAGCCTGAACATACAGGAGGGTGATAGGATTGCAAGGAATAGAAAGAATTGGAATGATGTGGTATACCGGGTTCGATGTGCTGTCAGTAAATTGAACCAGGGCATGTGAAGCGTCTGGGGTAAACCATGGAAAGTTTTATTGGTCCTGGATGTGGAAAGGGTAGTATGATTTCGATGCATTACACATGACAGCTAGAGACTGAGTGTGAACGAATGAGGTCTTTGTTGTCTTTTCCTAGCGCTACCTCGCACGCGCGCGATGGAGGGGGGGGGGGGTGCCATTTCATGTGTGGCGAGGTGGCGCCGCTAATGGATCAAGGCAGTAAGTATGAATATGTACATGTGTATATATGTATATGTCTGTGTATGTATATGCGTGTATATGTTGAAATTATAGGTATGTATATGTGCGTGTGTGGGCGTTTATGTATATACATGTGTATGTGGGTGGGTTGGGCCAGTCTTTCGTCTGTTTCCTTGCGCTACCTCGCTAACGCAAAGTATGATAAATATATATATATATATATATATATATATATATATATATATATATATATATATATATATATATATATATATATATATATATATTTATTTATCATCCCTGGGGATAGGGGAGAAAGAATACTTCCCACGTATTCCCTGCGTGTCGTAGAAGGCGACTAAAAGGGGAGGGAGCGGGTGGCTGGAAATCCTCCCCTCTCGTTTTTTTTTTTTTTTTATTTTCCAAAAGAAGGAACAGAGAAGGGGGCCAGGTGAGGATATTCCCTCTAAGGCCCAGTCCTCTGTTCTTAACGCTACCTCGCTAACGCGGGAAATGGCGAATAGTATGAAAAAAAAAAAAAAAAAAAAATATATATATATATATATATATATATATATATATATATATATATATATATATATATATATATATATATATATATATATATATATGTGTGTGTGTGTGTGTGTGTGTGTGTGTGTGTGTGCCTTCCGCCTCACTGTGGTGTCTCTATTTCTCTTTCCTTCGTGCTGGACACATGATCTTTCTTGATTTAGTAGTAAATCCAAGTGGGATGGCAGTAGCCTGGTCCAGTTAAGTAGTGAAAACCCCAGTTTTTGTCTTACATCTCTTTAGATCTCATTCATTTCCCTCTGGTAAATGGCAAAACACTGCAAATTCAACTCCGGACTAGCATAAACTCGTTGGGCATAGCCACATCCTCCACTCTCTCCGGGAGACCCCACTTGATCACCATTACACAGTGTGTTACCCAAATGCTGGGAGTGTCCTATGGATGCTGGAATTGTTTTTCTTGTGAGCAGCTGTTCTATAGCTATGCGGGTTTTATTTGTCCCAGTATGGGGTCCTGCTTACTTGTGTTCTTCCTACATTTCCTTCTTAGTCAGAGTACAGTCACTTACCTTCCGCCTCTTGTATCTCTCCAGTTATCATCTCCCTTCGTCCCTCCATTTCCGGCTGTCGTGGCATTACTGTCCTCAACCTGTTTTACAAGCATTGTTTCATCCACTTTTCTCGTGAGCTGTCTACCTGTATTCGTGCCACTAAAGCTTGGTTCTGTGGTACCCACCTGGCTGCTGTTTCCCATAGATTTTGTGTGGAGGCCAGCCTCACGATGATTGACCGTTATAGTGCCTCCTTTCCTCGCAACTCGACGCTTTGAAATTCTTTTCTCTTCATTGGACGCTTTCCCTTCCTATGACCTTTCCAGTATCAAGAGTCAGGTCTACAGACACCAAGGGAGCTAGAATTGATTTCATGATCATACTCCAGCAGATAAGCTCGTCCTAGATCATCAGGTGTCCTGTTATGTGTCATGCCACTGTGCTCCTATGCTCTCACTAACCTGAGTTCGGACATGCACAACTTTTACGAGAGGGAAAGGCGGCTTGTTGGAGACTCGTTATGACAGAGCGTTAAGTCTGTGAGACGTTCCTGTAACATGCCCATACATCTAGGCCAAATTTCTATGTAACATTTTTCACTGTAAAGAGTACACGAAGAGAAATTCTACTCGAGATGAGAAGAAAAAAGAATATAATGTTTCTGAGGCAGAACATGTGACTAGTTCTACCAGTTCTCAGGCTGGAGGAGGGGAAGCAACAGGAAACGTTGAGCGGAAGTCTGGCAACAATTTAGCCGCGTTGATCCACGTCCAGGTAATGGTCATTGGTAATGGCAACGTAGGAAGATGACTGCTTGCACTGTGTTCGTCTCGCTTATGCTGGTGTATGGTTGATGTGCGTGCGTGAATTTAAGAAGCTGATGCCCTGTATGCATGCATGTGGGTGCATTCCAAGATGTGTGTGGGTGCAATACATGGCTGCTCTGTGTATATGTTTGGTACTGACGTCTGACAGCTGTTTGTCTGTCCATTATATATGTGAATGTAGCGTGTGTTTATGTTCATTGTGTACGTGCCTCTGTGTGTGTGTGTGTGTGTGTGTGTGTGTGTAAGGTAGCGAGGAGGCGTGAGTTAGCGGGGCTATGATCAAGGCTCCGGCACCCAACCATTACGTTATCACCACCCCACTCAACACCTGCCACACCAGCAGTACTCCCTCCTCGCCCAATCACACCACCAGACCTCTCGACCCATACCAAGAGTGGTTCTCAAACCATAGCTCCACCACATCGCTAACCATACCATCTGCATTTCTCTAACCATACCACCACCACATCGCTAACCATACCATCTGCATTTCTCTAACCATACCACCACCACATCTGTGACCATACCACCTGCACTTCTCTAACCATACCACCATCACATCTCTAACCATACCACCTGCACTTCTCTAACCATACCACCATCACATCTCTAACCATACCACCATCACATCTCTAACCATACCACCATCACATCTCTCTAACCATACCACCAGCACTTCTCTAACCATACTACCAGCACTTATCTAACCATACCACCTGCACCTCACTAACCGTACCACCAGCACTTCTCTAACTATACCACCAGCACTTCTCTAATCATACACCCAGCACTCCTCTAACCATACCACAAGCACTCCTCTAGCCATAATACCTGCACTCCTCTAGTCATACTACATGCAATTCTCTAACCATACCACTTGCACTTCTCTAACCGTACCACTTGCACTTCTCTAACCATACCACCAACACTCCTCTAACCATACCACCAGCACTCATCTAGCCATACCACATACCTCCTGCATTTCTCTAACCATACCACCAGCACTTCTCTAACCATACCCTTAGCACTCCTCTAACCATACCACAAGCACTTCTCTAGCCACACCACCCGCACTTCTCTAACCATACCACCTGCATATCTCTAACCATACCACCTGCATCTCTCTAACCATACCGCCTGCACTTCTCTAACCGTACCACCAGCACTTCTTTAACGATACCCCCACTTTAACGATACCCCCAGCACTTCTCTAACCATACCCCCAGCGCTCCTCTAACCATACCACAAGCACTCCTCTAGTCATACCACCTGCACTTCTCTAACCATACCACCTACAATTCTCTAACCATACCACTTGCACTTCACTAATCATACCACCTGCACCTCTTTAATCGTACCACTTGCACTTCTCTAACCATACCACCGGCAATCCTCTAACCATACCATATGCACTTCTCTAACCATACCACCTGCACTTCTCTAACCGTACCACTTGCACTTCTCTAGCCATATCACCAGCACATTTTTAACCATACCACCTCACTTCTCTAACCATACCACCTGCACTTCTCTAACCTTATCACCAGCACTTTTCTAACCATACCACTAGCACTTCTCTAATAGTACCCCAGCACTTCTCTAACCATACCACAAGCGCTCCTCAAGCCATACCACCTGCACTTCTTTAACCATACTACCTGCAGTTCTCTAACCAAACCAACTGCACTTCTCTAACCATACCACCAGCACTCCTAACCATACCACCTACACTTCTCTAACCATACAACTTGCACTTCTCTAACCATACCACAAGTACTTCTCTAACCATATCCAAATCACCTCTGACCATACCACCAGCACTTCTCTAACCATGCCACCAGCACTTCTCGAACCATACTACCAGCACTTCTCTTGCCACACCACCAGCACTTCTCTAACGATACCATTAGCACTTCTCTAACCATACCACCATCACATCTCTAACTATATCACCAAACCTCCTCTAACCATATCACCATCACATCCCTAATCATACCAACAAAACTCATCTAACCATACCACCAGTATTTCTCTAACCATACCACCTGCACTTCTCTATAATACCACCAGCACTTATCTAACCACACTGCCATCACATCACTAACCATACCACCAAACCTCTCAACCATACCCCCATCACATCCCCAATCATAGCACCAAAACTTCTCTAACCATACCACTAGTATTTCTCTAACCACACCACCAAACCTTCTCTAACCATACCATCAGCACTTCCCTAACCATACCACTGGTATTTCTCTAACCATACCACCAGCATTTCTCTAGCCATACCATTAGCACTTCTCTAACCATACCACCTGCATTTCTCTAACCATACCCCATGCATTTCTCTAACCATACTACTTGCATTTCTCTAACCATGCTACTTGCACTTCTCTGACCATGCGACCAGCACTTCTCCAACCATACCACCAGCACTCCTCTAATCACACCGCCCGCACTCCCCTAACCATACCACCTGTACTTCTCTAACCATACCAACTGCATTTCTTTAACCATACCACCAACACATCTCTAACTATACCACCAGCACTTCTTTAACCACACCATCAGCACTTCTCTAGCCATACCACCAGCACTTCTCTACCCATACCATTGTCACATATGTACTCGTACTTCTAACCACAATATTAACGTAAGGAAATTTGATTCAATTGAACTCAATGTAAGAGATTTATTTAGGCGTAATCAAAAGAGACTGGAGGCAGTGTTCAAGAACACTAAGTGCATCACTGAAGGTTTACATAGATAGTGAATGATTATAAAAACCTACAGTTATGCTCGTTGACGGGTCACGAGATGGTCTGCCTTTGATTTTAGTGACACAAAAATCAGATTTTTTCGTATCGTTGTGAGATGATGAACGTACCAATATCTTGAAATAGATTAATGGATCGAAGTGAAGCGCTTGTAATTCTGGGACGCATTTGGCCCCTCGCCAGACAGCCATGTCACAACAATGTAGCTTGTGGAGTGGTTGTTGGTTGGCCAGGGAGTGTGTATCTGCCCTCCTGCCATCCCACATGATGAATCACCCGCGGGGACAACCCCCCACTCAGCCAGTCCTGCCGTCTGACACACACGTGACTGGCGTGACGTAAGACTTGGGACGTATGCTAATACCG